>NC_058081.1:105828588-106128677 GCF_014858855.1 Bufo gargarizans | reverse complement strand
GTTTGTTATTTGGTCTGGCGTGCTTTCTCTTTGAAATCAGATCACTCTCAGCGCTGCTTTCCCGAGGAGGTCCCTCTGCTGTTGAGGAGTAGGAGTGGTGATAATACAGAGTTTGCTTTTTTGCTGGCGCCAGAATGACTGTTTATCTGGAGATCTCGCCAATTACAGCTGCTTTCTTAAAGCTGCAGTCACCGCTACCCCCCTTCCCTCCCCTCCTGCTCTCATTCAGCCACTCCGAAATGGCATCTCGTCTCTTTCAGAAAAAACTCCTACTCTGTAATGAGCTCGAGGAGACAGACCAAACCCTACCCCCAACCTTCTCACTTTTTTCTTTTCCTGTGCTTTGTACGGCTCATTCTGTCTCTTCGGCATTTTGCTGATTTGTTTAATTTCCAGTTCAGAAGAATTTGTAATCTCACAACTGCTGCTGGTGTTTGGATTTGTTTTACATTGTTAAGGTCTTTATAGTTTGTTCCCGATAATTGACCTGTGTAACGGCGCCAGCAATCAGTCAATGATCATCTTTTTCAGCCGCCATTCAAAAAACATAGTTTCTGTGCAGCAGATCGGCCTGTAAAAAGGGGATCCACTGCCCAGAAACAATGACTCTCTAATGGGATAAGCGATCGCAGTAGGCATCACTTGTCCCAGTACAGTGGAGATGATTGCTGCATGTAATTTCGGTTTCATCTCTGCTGGCGATCAGGCAATTATCAGGAACATCAGATTTATCCCTAAGATTTGCCTGTAGTGTAGGTCCGTGTAAAAGAACCATTTGACTCCTTTTACGCAGCCTAAGGCTCCATTCACACGTCCGCAACCTGTTTTGCGGATACACGGAGCCACAAAACACGGAAAGCGGCAATGTGCGTTCCACATTTTGCGGACCGCACATTGCCGACACTAATAGAATATGCCTGTTCTTGTCCGCAATTGCGGACAAGAATAGGACATGTTCTATTTTTTTGCGGAAACGGAAGCACGGATGCGGAAGTGCGGATCCGTAAATGTGGACAGCACATTTCGGCCCCATTGAAAATGAATGGGTCTGCACCCGTTCCGCAAAATTGCGGAACGGATGCGGATCCATTTTGCGGACGTGTGAATGGACCCTAAGGCCTGGTTCACAGACTGCTTACATACCCACTTGTTTTAGGCCACACTACCGTGGTTTGATCCCGCATCTGAGACGCATTTTTTTTGCTGCTCGGGTGTAAACCCATTCATCTCAATGGGGCCGCAAAAGATGCGGACAGCACTTTGTGTGCTATCTGCATCCATTGCTCCGTTCCGTGGCCCCCGCAAAAATTATAGATCATGCCCTATTGTCCATTTTGCAGACAATAGGCATTTCTGTATTGGGCCGTCTTTCCCGTTGCGCAAATTGCAGAAGGCACACGGGCATCTGTGTTTTGTGGTCAGCAGTTTTGCGTTCGTGTGCAAGAGGCCTTAATGTGTGTACTCGCACATCTGTGTCTTAGCACGGTCCATGGTTTTATAACAGAAGCATTTCCTATTTTTGTCCATGTTTACTGATCCCTCATGAACATTATAGTCTATAGGGCCGTGAAAAACATGGACGTCATCTGTGTTTCACAGACCATTTATAGGAGATGCTCTGAAAAATGTATTTTCAGCTGTGCAGTGTCCGTGGAACACGGATGAGGTGTAGAGCAAAAAACGGACACACAGATCAAACACAAATTCTCGGAAATCTTCACTGATAAAACACTGTGACCATCTTATCACACACTTGGACATATGATTAAGGCTAAATGTGGGGCCATAATGAGCAGCTATCAATATAACAAATCGATGGGCACACGTTTAAAAGGCCTTTGCAATCACACACTCCCATACAGGTACACAGCGGGATATCCTGCTGACAAATGATTAGCAGTTGCATAAAAGATTTGATTAGTCGAGAAGTGAGCTGCTAGCCGGATGACTGGCAGGATGCTCAGGCTACTTTCACATTCGCATTTGGTGCGGATCTGCCATGGATCTGCACAGACGGATCAGTTCAGAACGGATCCGTTTGTATTATCTTTAACATAGCCAAGACGGATCCGTCTTGAACACCATTGAAAGTCAATGAAGGACGGATCCGTCTTCTATTGTGTCAGTGAAAACGGATCCGTCCCCATTGACTTACATTGTGTGTCTGTCAGAACAGATCCGTTTGGCTCCGTTTCGTCAGACGGACACCAAAACACTGCAAGCAGCGTTTTGGTGTCTGCCTCCAAAGCAGAATGGTGACGGAACGGAGGCAAACTAATGCATTCTGAGCGGATCCTTTTCCATTTAGAATGCAAACTGATCCATTTGGGACCGCTTTTGAGAGCCCTGAACGGATAGCCTTAGACAACCTTGTCTTTTGGTTTGGCCTGTAGGATGATTCCATGCATGGTCCGGATGCACCACTAGATCTGAGAAGTGAGTTCCGGCAGGGAGCAGCCTCCCAGAGTTTACCGGATCTGGCATTGCCGGATTCTACCATTAAGCATAATTGGATCCGGCAGTGATTTCGCCACTGTCCGCATAAATGCCGGGTTTTGGACAAATACCTCTGCATGTAGTGTTTTGTTTTTTCCGTCCCAGTGGTGGACATTTTATGCTGGAACGAATTTAGAAATGCAGCTGTGAACATACCCAAAAAAAGATTGGTGGCCACCTTCAGACCACAGATTGCCATCTGCCAAAAAAGTATTGTATAAACTACAGTAGATCAATAATGCTGTGCAAAATAGAAATAAAATAAAGAATTTGTCTTGCGTTCCATTTTTGTTTGTGTTGATTTTAAATTGATATTTTTTCTCTTTCGCAGAATCTCCTCCACCTCCATACTCACGGCTGTCTCCAAAATTTAAGCAAAAACCTCTGGGTGAGTGCACACAATGTAATCATGGTTCCTTTATGCCTGTGATGTCTAACTCCAGCTGTGGTAAAACTACTACTCTCAAGGTGTACACTTGCTTGGCTGGGAGTTGTATTTTCACCAAAGCTGGAGTGTTGGAGGTTAGCCATCACTGTTAAATTTATGCAGTGTTCTATGGTCTTCTGCTTGTATCTGGCATCTTTCAAATCTTAAGGTCACTGCTTGTTCAGGATGTCTGTGTTGGATGCATGTTACTAAAGAGTTCTTGATACACATGCGCGCTCAGTTTGGCTTCCTAGCATGCATGTGTTTTTAGTAGGAGAAGGAGAGTAAGCTGCTTCCAGACACCTCTGGTGGTGGTGGCTAATCTCCCTTGAGAAGAAAGGATTGGATATGTTGCCCATTTGTCTTTAGGCCTACCTGACTCTTCCAATTGATCATGTTTATAGCGAAGACCGCAGTCTGCTGATGGCTTTCTTGTGTAGCTAGCCATAAACTTCTGATATATGTTGAACACGATTGGCCAACCGTCTGAGAGAGAAGCCACTGACCTAGGTATCTGGCAGTGGCTTCCCCCTTCTTTCCTGTTAAGAGCCGCTAGCTGGATGACTGTTAAATTTATGCAGTGTTTTATGGTCTTCTTGTATCTGGAGACACAAATGATTGGTTGAGGGACATGCGTATGGAGAGGTTAGGAGAGATGACTATGGCCCAAGGAGTGTTTCTGCCATCATCTATCCAATGGCTACGGCCAGCCTAAATCCTGTTAAAAGGAAATAATTAGGGTATGCTAAAACAAAGTTGTTTCACTGTGGATTTTGATGCAGATTTTGCACCAAAAAGTTTGCCAAAAAACGCCTCCGTTTAATCCAATGAGAAAACCGCTTGTTAATTTACATGGTGCTGTTTTTTTTACCACTCTAGAAAAAAGAAGTGATATGTTGGGTAGGTTCACACAATTTTTTGCAGGATGTTTTGAGGCACATTTTCCTACAGGTTTCCTTCAGCTAAAGCCAGAAGTGGATCCAGCAGGAAGTTCTTCCTTTATATTTCTGATTCCTTTCAAATCCACTTTTTTGGCTGAAAAACCCGCAGGAAAATCCGCCTCAAAACCTCCTCCAAAAAACTTTGTGACCCTACCCTTAGGTCTCATGCACACGACCGTTGTTCTGGTCCGCATCCGAGCCACAGTTTTTGCGGCTTGGGTGCGGCCCCATTCACTTCACTTCAATGGGGCTGCAAAAGATGCGGACAGCACTCCGTGTGCTGTCAACATCCATTGCTCCGTTACGTAGCCCCGCAAAAAAAAATATAACATGTACTATTTTTGTCCGTTTTGCGGACAAGAATAAGCATTTCTACAATGGGCCGCCTGTTCTGTTTTTTTTTTGCAGTCCACAATTTGCTGAACAGAACGGTCATGTGCATGAGGCCTTAGGTTCCATTTACATGTCTGTAGAATGGGTCCGTATTGCGGAATAAATCCGGACCCATTCACTCTCTATAGGGCCGGAAGAGATACTGACAGCGCACAATTTGCTGTCCACATCCACATTTCCGGAACGTGAGCTCTGATCTTCGGACCGCGGCTCCCGAAACAAAAAAAAAATATATAAACATGTTCTATTCCGCAATTGCGGACAAGAATAGCTATGGGGGTGCTGGCCGGGTGTATTGCGGATTCGCAATACACTAGGGACATGTGAATGGGCCCTTATTCGTGCAGCAGCTTCAAACTCAAATCCACATCCAAACTTCCCATGGGCAGGGTGAAAAACCACATCAAATAACGCTTCAAAAATTACATTGGCGTAAAAACTGGATCCAAAAAGCCACAAAGAATCCTGAAGCAGATTTTTTTACGGAACTAATTTGATAGTTGCATTTCTGTGTTGTGTGTTTTTTTTTTTTTTTTTTTTTTTTTTTTTTTTTCTTCCAATTTTGGGGAAGAGCTTTTGAGTAAATTTCTCAGGAAGCCTAGCCAGGAAGTCTCCTTATGTTTATTCAATCGGTCTAAAACTTGCAGACCAGGGCATTGGTCTAATGTGGCATGCCAGGTTGAACTAAAGCTGTCCACAGGTGAATGTTTTATGTCTGCTAGCGCCAGTGTTGTGGTCTAAAACTCACTGCGAGTGATGTATTGACGGAACAGCTAGAACTGGTATTCGGTTTTACGTTTAGGTGATGGATTATTTGCGCAGATATCACTTGTTTACTCAGTAGTCTACTATGGTCAAATAATGGATGTTCATGGGATTGCTTTAGGTGTATTCTTCCAAAAATATAATAAGTGCGGGGGGCTGGTAAAGGGAACCGGTCATCAACTTCATGCTGCCCTCACTGAGTAGTAAAGTGGTATCAAATGCAGTGGCCTGTCATTTACCATTTGTCTATTTTGCAGACAGTTATTTAAGTCTCGGAAAAACCCTTTGATTAAAGGTAAACTGAGTCCATTTACGAATTGCCACTGAATGGATAGCTTTTTATATTTACTAGCACTTCCCACATTCGGAATTCAGGGCAGTATTAGTTCTTTCCCCTGAATTCTGCCAATGGAGTGGCTATAAGGAGTCTTTCGTGATTGTTTCCGATCGGCCCAGTTGCTGCGGATAGAGTCTGAGTTGAGCTGGGCTTTCCGACTCCGTCCACAGCGATTGAGGGGAAAAAAGTAACTTCCCCTTGAGTGAAGACGTCTGGTAAATCTTCTAGATCTGTTAGAGGGGTTGTCTCACTTCACCAAATGGCATTTATCATGTAGATAAAGTTAATACAAGGCATTTCCTAATGTATTGTTTTGATCAGGTCTGTCATCATGGCGGGCAATCTTTGCTAATACTGGGGTTCCCATAAGCAGTGTAGCGTGTTCTGTATTCTCTGAGAAAGGGGCACACCGTTTGGGATAATCCAGTGTGAAAGAAAAGCAATGTGCAGGAAGAATGTTGCCCGTCTTGAGTGTCGATGGCCATTGATGCGTATGGAGCTTAGAATAAATGCCATTCTTTCTAATCTTATTATTAATATAAAACTTTAAAGGGGTTCTCCAGGATTTTATTATTGATAGCCTATCCTCAAAATAGGCCATCAATATCTGATTGGTGGGGATCCTACACCCTGGACCTCCACCAGTTAAGATAACTCCAGTGCCGGAGCTACACTGTACCATCCACCACACAATGGACATAGCTATGTAGTTCTGACATCTTTTTCCAGTGCCGGAGCTACACGGGAATAGTTGACCAGCCAAGGAGTGGGATTTTGATGGCTTCTCCTGAAGATAGGCCATCATTAGTAAAGTCCCCTTTACGTTGCTACTTTGGTAAACCTGCCCTGATTCATCCCAAGTGAGGTGATCCTTCTCTTTGTTGTGTTGCAGATTGTACTACTCCCACACCATGCAGACATTTCTGCAGCTTTGCAGTTTAGTTGATCTCTCGGTACTGGGGCATACAGTATCTAGAAGCAGAATCTAAACTGTGCTCCCAAATGAATTAAGCGGTATTCTTTTCCTAAACAGACCTGTGAGAGTGCGCTCTTTACTCTCCTTAGCAAGCATCTAATGTCCTATTGTAAACGTTGTCCATTTGATAAATGTCCAACCTTCCAAAATTCCGTATTTACTCCTTGTGTAAATATTATTTCCATTATTTCACTAAACTAATTGCGCTGTCTCTATTAGTCAAACAAATCAGCCAGAGGAAGGATGGCTGCTGGACTTCTCGTAGGCTGCTGAGAGGTGTAGTCTGGGGTGGATCATCTCCGCTGGATGTTAAAGTGGACCTGTCCTCTAATTACCAGCCATGAAAACACCACAAGACCTTATTAATTTACTTTTATTTCCCCTGGAAATATTTAATTCTATCGTCCAGACCTCACTTTATAGTTGAGCTATTTATTTTTACTGATGCTTTTCGATAACTGTTAGTTTTAACTATACCGTTTACCGAGGTTAAAGGGGGTTCTCCTACTTGTCAGGGATTATGATCCTGAATACAATTTAATATGATCTTCTTCAACTGAATCTCTATAGGAATGGAGATCAGGAGGAGACGTGAAGTGCAGAGAGGAGGGTGGGCATGTGAATATGAGCAGCAGCTCTTGTATGCAGTCTCCATTACCACAGGCTGTCCTGTCCCTCCTCTCTGTACTTAATGTCTACTCATGAACTCCCTTCCCACAGAGATTCATCATATTAAACTGTATCCAGGATCATAATCTCTGACGAGCAGAGAGGAGAATGAGGCAGCTCTATAGCTCAGTGTTGTGAAGTAACTTGTCCTCCTGTGTGATTAGGACAGGTTTTGTGTGTACTAATAGGACAGCAGCCATTTTGTTTCTCCTAATGACAAGCCATTAACTAATGAAAGGTATTTGGGAATATATTTATAACAAAGTAATATTGAAGTATTTTTTAATATTCTTAATTCCTGGAGAACCCCTTTAATCACCTCCCAATAAATCTTAGCCCATAGGTCTGCCCACGTGGACGAGTCCCATGTGTACAGGTGAACCGATTCAATCCCTTCTACAGGTAAAATCCTGGAAATCTGAAGTTGAGAACCATACATATTAGTGCCATGTCGTGTCAGGGATTTGTATAGTGTTATATTTTCAGCTTAGGAATTCTGTGCCTGACTCTCATCCTTTCTGTGTATCATCCAGATGCAGTGAGATGTTTAAGTTTTAGCCACATTTACGGTAGGGCTACACAGCGACCACAAGCCTTGTGCGACAAGTCTTGAACTTGCTGTTCTGCAACTTTTTTTGGAGCGGTGATTTGGCTGTAAAGGAATAACCAAGTCGCTTAAAAGTTGCACAAGCGACTTGCATTGTGGTCTTTGATGGCGAAGTCGCGTGCGACCTGGGGCCGAAATTCCAATAGGGTTGGACTTACTGCGATTGTTGAGATACGAATGACAGTCATGATGTGCAGTGTTGCACTAAACATGTCTCCTTATAGCCTCAGACTAAAATTTACTTAAAAATGTTGGAAAAGCCCTTTAGGGGCCTATACATTTTTAAAATAGTCAGCTAACGATAAAACTTGATCGATCATGCGTCTATAAATGTCATTATTATCGGCAGCATGATCGGAAATTGTAAATGCTGGTTGTAGCACCTTGGTGCACGTCGCTCACGAGATGCCCTGTGTTGTAGGGATGTTTGCTGGTAATAGTTAAAAACGTTGTCTGGAAGGCATTGACTCTACTGGACCAGCTTTGGTCTCTGGCAATAATTTCTCCTGCAAAGGCCTGGATCGCAACTACTAGTTTCACACTAGTGCTAAATATATCTGGAGCTGCCGGAGATCCACCAGTTCCCATTGACTATAATGGGACCCAGCAGGGATCCGGCCATTTCCAGTGTTAGTGCCGAGATTCGGACGGACAAATACCGCTGCAAACAGCTGTTTTTGTCTGGCCGAATCCCAGCACTAATGCTGGAAACAGGCCGGATCCCCGGTGGGGAAAGGTAGTATCCGGCTAGGCCTGATACAGTGAACTCTGGCAGGCTGTTTCTCTGCTGAAACAGTTTTAGCGCTAGTGTGAAACTAGCCTTATACTCCGTAATAGGACTAGCCTTAGGCTCCGTGGCCGTAATGCGGAACGGAAGCACGGAACAGAGCCCTATGGAAGCACTACGGAGTGCTTCCGTGGGGTTTCGTCCCGTACTTTCGTTCCGCAAAAAGATAGAACATGTCCCATCTTTTTGTGGAACGGCCGGATCGCGGACCCATTAAAGTGAATGGATCTGCTGCGGCTGCCCCACAGTGGGTGTTCGTGCATTGGGGCCTGCAATTTGTGGGCCACGGGGCGCACATATTCGTGTGCAAGAGGCCTTACTCACTGCAGTCGTGTTGTGGTGTTTGCTGTGATTTTTCAAAAATTGTGGCAGAAACGCTGCAGTTTTGCAGTTTCATAAAATTGTGGCAAAAACTGCAACTTGACCACAGCACATGAATGAGCCCGATTGACCTGTAGATTTTAAATCGGGCATGCTCAACATGCAGCCCTCCAGCTGTTGCAAAACTACAACTCCCAGCATGCATACAGCAGGGCATGGTGGGAGTTGTAGTCTTACAACAGCTGGAGGGCTGCAGGTTGAGCATGCCTGTTCTGATTGATCACTTATGCTAATTGCTATACAGCTGCATGAAGTCCTTTTGGGTACTGCCTGGGTACTACAGTGTGTTCATTAGGAATATGATCCCCTAATTAATATGTCCATTGCCTTTATTGTACCTGGTGTGGCTAATACCCTGCCGCACAGTTTTGAAAGTAATTAATCGGTATTGGGCCTCATGCACACAGCCGTATGTATTTTGCAGTCTGCAAAATACAGATGATGTCCGTGTTCCATTGATTTAGTGGTTTTTTTGTTTTCCCTTCAATGGGTCCATGGTCTGCATTTTGCAGCCAAGTATGGAAGATCTTCTATCTTTTTGCGGAACAGACACTTTCAGCATCCGTATGTCTGTTCCGCACGAGTTAGAAAAAGTCCTATTCTTGGCCACCAAATGCAGACCACTGAGCCATTGAAGTCAAGATTTTGCAGAGCCACGTTTTGTGGACTGCATAATAAATACGGTCGTTTTGCATGAGGCCTTACCTGCCGAATGTGCTGCCGCTTGTAGGCTCTGCCGAGGACAAAGCCGGAATAGTGACGGTCTCCTCAGTTCCCTGCTGACATTCGAGGCGCACATTTGTATGTCTTGTGCTCTGATGCTCCTGCAGTTGAAGCTGAAGGACTTTCCTTTTTTTTAATGGAGAGGGAACAATGTGGGTAACTTGTTAAAACAAAGTTTCTTGTGCTTCAGTAGCATAAGGAGGAAGGAAGGAAACCTGCAGGAATAAACAACTTCAAGAATGTTAATGTGGGTAATTAAGTATGGTAACTATGAAGCATTTAAAGGCTTCATGTAACCTTATCCCTCCAGCACCGTGTTCCAGCCTGCTTTGTGGTCAGGGCAGTTGAAATTTTACATGCTACAGACAAAAGGAGGGGGTGGGTGTAACAGGAGGAGGGGATGTGGACCCTGCAGGCAGTGCCGCTCTCTCAGCAGGGATCCACTGGTGACTTGGTGACGTTGCCCTGCATTTACCTGGATTACACAGTCTTCACTAAAACATCTGGCGCCGGGATTATTTGTTCCCTTTGATGCATTGGTTAGATATCTGACAGATAAGTTTGTTGGGGTTTTCCTCCTTTTTCGTTTGATTACCTACATGGCAGATCTCACCTATTGCAGGGGTGGGCAACCGGCGGCGCTCCAGCTGTTGTGAAACTACAATTCCCAGCATGTTCCATTTATTTCTAGGAGAGTTCTGAGCAGAGCAAGTATGCATGCTGGGAGTTGTAGTGTAGTGAATAACTAAGTGTTAAAATCCTATACCTCACTGGAAATGGGTGAAAATCCACTGACCTGTCCGGTTGTCATGGCATATAAAATTATATTTGAGTTGCGTTATTAGTTCAACCCCAATCCATGTTTCCTGTACTTGGTGTAAACCCCCCTCAAATCGAAAGCTGCTTCAAACAGTGGCTGCTCCTCTGGAGAACTCTGTGACCATGTTTTTGGCCCCCCATTCACTTGAATGTACTCTGTGTAATCCAACATTTCACTCTGAGGGTCCTGTCCTTTCCCCCTTTTTTTTTCACATATTTTTTTTTTGCATTGTGCAATTTTTGCTGATAAAATGCTAGCTCCAGATGTATCTGAAAATTGCCGGAAATATGAAATGCAGGACACACAAGCCTTTGCTACTGGCATTTTTATTTATTTTTTCATTTTTTTCTTTTTCATTTTTGAAGCAATGGTGTTTTTGATGGTTATTGATTGATATATATATATATATATATATATATATATATATATATCTCCAGAAAAAGGACGGCACTCCAGCAGGATGAAAGTGAAAAACTTATTTTAATCGACCATACGGTGCAACGTTTCGGCTCAACTGAGCCTTTCTCAAGCCCTTGAGGCTTGAGAAAGGCTCAGTTGAGCCGAAACGTTGCACCGTATGGTCGATTAAAATAAGTTTTTCACTTTCATCCTGCTGGAGTGCCGTCCTTTTTCTGGATATATTGGTTGGGGTAAGAGGTCGATTCCCCAGGAGCGTGCACCCGTTTTTTTTCCCTAGTGCAGCCAGTGCCGCCATTTTTCCCTTTTGTGTGTGTGTGTGTGTGTGTGTGTGTATATGTATATATATATATATATATATAATGTGTGTGTTGCACGATTTTTCGGCTGCAAGAAGTCGTATGACAAATGTCGCCATGTAGCTGCAGCTGCGCCAGGAAGGGACATATCCTTCCTGATGCAGTGTCTGGACAAATGCCACTTGACGCAGTGGTGAGTGTCCGCTGGCCGCTTTACCTCCATTCAGTGTGTGACATCCAAAGTGTACAATGGCAGGAGAAACTGCAGTGATCTCTGCTGTGGAATGCGCAGTGGATTTTGACAGCATCAAAATCCGCTTTGTGAGCATACCCTTACTTATACCCTTTAAGGGCAGGGACGGGCTTTTTACAGCAGTCCTTGTTTCCACTTTGCGCTGCTGGAGGATGTGCTCAAGTTATGACCAGGCGTGCTCTTTGTCATAAATTAGGCACATCCTCCTGCTGTATGTGGCGATCATGAAAAACGACTCCCCTCCCTGAGAGGAGTAGTTTTTCAACTGCTTTACGCTTAAAACTGGCATACATGTCAGTAAATATGCCAGGGGCGTTGGCGCAGCCCCAGTCGCCACCACTCAAGTGCCGTGGCATGCTTTGTAAATGACCCCCTTTGTCTTCAAAATTGGCTGCAGATTAGCTACAATTTGGGTTCACCCTTAGAATAGGTCGTCAATGTCCGATTGGCGGTGGCTTCAAGCTGCTGTGGCCAGAACCAGGCATCGGAACAGTTCAGCTCCGTTCACTGTGTAGTAGCCGCATCTGGTTACTGACGTGCTGCTCCCAGTCATTGAATGCTGCAGTAACCAGGCACGGTATGTCATATGTATAGATTTGATATATCCTATATATCAAGGGTTATTTCTGGGGAAAGCCAGCAGATGGGGTCCCTACCAGTACAGTTATCAAATGGGTCTAGACATCTGTGCAAGAACCTCGGCATGGCTGAATCTTGTCCATTTACCAGACAACCTGTTTAAAGCTACTTTCACACCAGCGTTTTTGCTGGATCCGGCAGGGTTCAGCGAAAACGCTTCCGTTACTGATAATACAACCATCTGCATCCATTATGAATCGATCTGGTTGTATTATCTGTAACATAGCAAGGACAGGTCCGTCATGGATTCCATTGAGAGTCGATGGGGGACGGATCCGTTTTCTATTGTGTCAGAGAAAACTGATCCGTCCCCAATGGCTTGCATCATGACGGATCAGTCTTGTTCCGCATTCCATGACGGAAAGAAAACCGCTACATGCCTTGGTTTTCTCTCCAGAATGAGAGTGCAACCAAACGAAACGGAATGCAATCTGGTGCATTCCGTTCTGTTCAGTTATGTTTTGTCCCCATTGACAATGAATGGGGGACAAAATTGAAGCATAGAAGCATGCCCTAATTTTATCCATTATTATTAATCTATGGGTATGTGAAAAACACAGACCCAACACAAACGCCATCCATGTCTCGTCTGTGTTTCATGGCCCTTAAGATTAATTTTTAGCTGTGCTGTTTAAGTAGGTGCGGGTCCGTCTGGTATCTGCGCAGATGGATCTGCACCTATAATGCAAACGATTGTATCCGTTCAGAACGGATCCGTTTGCATTATGAAGAACAAAGTCAAAACGGATCCGTCCTGACTTGCATTGAAAGTCAATGGGGGATTGATCCGTTTTCAATTGCACCATATTGTGTCAGTGAAAACGGATCCGCTTCCATTGACTTACATTGTAAATCAAGACGGATCCGTTTGGGCTCCACATCGCCAGGCGGGCACCAAAACGCTGCAAGCAGTGGATCCTTATCCATTCAGAATGCATTGGGGCTGAACTGATCAGTTTTGAACAGTTTGTGAGATCCCTGAAACGGAATTCAAAACGCCAGTGTAAAAGTAGCCCGACACACAGAGCGCCAAAAACAAACACATGGACCAAACAGATTCTTCTTGGAAATCTTCACAAATGATCATTGACCATCTTGTCACGGATTTAATCATAGACGTATGAATAAGGCCTTAGTGCTCCTAACACAAATGATATCACGGATGCGGACCCATTCACTTGAACTACGGAGTTTCTGTGCATGCACTACTTTTTTGCGGTGCGGACCGTCTGATGCTGATCACAGACCCTATTCAAGTGAATGGGTCCGCGTACGCATGCAGCGACTCCAATCGGACTAACTCCCTGGATCAACGACCCCTCTCTAGTAGCTATAGCCTGTAATATTATTACACTCCAGAAATACATCCAGGCCCCTCTTGAATTCCTTTATTGTACTCACCATCACCACCTCCTCAGGCAGAGAGTTCCATAGTCTCACTGCTCTTACCGTAAAGATCCTCTTCTATGTTTGTGTACAAACCTTCTTTCCTCCAGACGCAGCGGATGTCCCCTCGTCACAGTCCTGGGGATAAATAGATGATGGGATAGATCTCTGTACTGACCCCTGATATATTTATACATAGTAATTAGATCTCCCCTCAGTCGTCTTTTTTCTAAAGTGAATAACCCTAATTTTGATCATCTTTCAGGGTACTGTAGTTTGCCCCATTCCAGTTATTACTTTAGTTGCCCTCCTCTGGACCCTCTCGAGCTCTATGTCTGCCTTGTTTACAGGAGCCCAGAACTGTACACAGTACTCCATGTGTGGTCTGACTAATGATTTGTAAAGTGGTAGGACTATGTTCTCATCACGGGCATCTATGCCTCTTCTGATGCAACCCATTATCTTATTGGCCTTGGCAGCAGCTGCCTGACACAGTTTTTTGCAGCTTAGTTTGCTTTTTATTAAAATTCCTAGATCCTTTTCCATGTCAGTGTTACCGAATGTTTTACCATTTAGTATGTACGGGTGACTTGCATTATTCCTTCCCATGTGCATAACCTTACATTTGTCAGTGTAAAAACCACAGGTTCTAAAAGCACCACTAAAAACTGAGATGTGCTGAAAATACCTGTGAATCCAGCCTCAGGCCTCATTCACACAGATTTTTTTTATTTTTTATTTTTTTTTGTGTGAAAAAAGCAGTTAGCATTTCAAACAGAGAAACATAGAATGTGTCGTCAGATAAGAACCATTTGGCCCATCTAGTCTGCCCAATATACTGAATACTATGGATAGCCCCTGGCCCTATCTTATATGAAGGATGGCCTTATGCCTATCCCATCCATGCTTAAACTCCTCCACTGTATTTGCAGCTACCACTTCTGCAGGAAGGCTATTCCATGCATCCACTACTCTCTCAGTAAAGTAATACTTCCTGATATTACTCTTAAACCTTTGCCCCTCTAATTTAAAACTATGTCCTTTGTAGCAGTTTTTCTTCTTTTAAATATTCTCTCCTCTTTTACTTTGTTGATTCCCTTTATGTATTTAAAACTTTCTATCATATCCCCTCTGTCTCGTCTTTCTTCCAAGCTATACATGTTAAGGTCCTTTAATCTTTCCTGGTAAGTTTTATCCTGCAATCCATGTACCAGTTTAGTAGCTCTTCTCTGAACTCTCTCCAAAGTATCAATATCCTTATGGAGATATGGTCTCCAGTACTGCGCACAATACTCCAAATGAGGTCTCACTAGTGCTCTGTAGAGCGGCATGAGCGCCTCCCTCTTTCTACTGGTAATGCCTCTCCCTTCAAGTGTTTTAATGGTGCTTTCAAACTTGCGTTGTGAGGATCCGGCAGGCAATTCCGGAAATCCGTATGAAAACGGATATCATTTGTAGACTGATCCAGATGCGGATCAGTCTAACAAAATGCATTGAAATACCGGATCCATCTCTCCGGTGTCATTTGGAAAAACTGATCCGGTATTTATTATTTTCACATTTTTAAAGGTCTGCGCAAACCGGAAGACCGGATCCGGCAATGCGGCACTAATGCATTTCAACAGAAATTAATGCCTGATCCGGCATTCCGGCAAGTGTTCCCGGAATTTTGGACGGAGAAAATACTGCAGCATGCTGCGTTATTTTCTCCGGTCAAGTACAGTCAGACGGACTGAACTGATGCATACTGAACAGAATGCTCTCCATTCAGAATGCATTAGGATAAAATTGATCAGTTCTTTTCCGGTATTGAGCTCCTAGGACGGAACTCTGTGCCGGAAAACACTTGCGCTGTTTGATTCCGGCAGGTAGTTCCGTTGCGTGAACTGCCTGTCTGATCAGGAAACCTGTATGCAAACGCATGTCATTTGCAGACTGATCAGCCTCCTGATCAGTCTGACAAATGCATTGCAGTACCGGATCCGTTTTTCCGGTGTCATCTGGAAAAACTGATCCGGTATTTATTATTTTTGAAATTTTTAAAGGTCTGCCTGGAAACCGGATTCGTTTTACCAGAACACTTGATACCGGATCCGGCATTAATACATTTCAATGGAAATCCGGCATTCAGGCAAGTGTTCCTGAATTTTGGCAGGAGAAAATACCGCAGCATGCTGCTGTATTTTCTCTGTCCAAATACTGTAAAAGTGACTGAACTGAAGACATCCTGATGCATCCTGAACTGATTGTTCTCCATTCAGAATGCATTAGGATAAAACTGATCAGTTCTTTTCTAGTATAGAGCCCCTAGGACGGAACTCCATACCGGAAAAGAATAACGCTAGTGTGAAAGTACCCTTAAAACATGCATTTGTTTTCTCAAGTTCTATTGAGAAAAAGATGTCTATTCACAGATCCACAATTTTTTTCCAGATCCGTTACGGATTTTGCAGACCCATTCATTTTAAATAGGGCCGGAACGGATGCTAGGTGCTGTCCGCATTCACACTTCCGGATCCGCAATTCCGTTCCCGAAAAAAATAAAATGAAATAAAATAAAAAAATTGAACATGTCCTATTCTTGTCCGCAACAGTAGACAAGAAAAGGCATTTTCTATTATAGTGCGGGCCGCGAAATGCGGAACGCACATTGCCGGTGTCCGTGTTTTGTGGATCCGCAATTTGTGGATCCACAAAACACCTACTGACGTGTGAATGTACACTTACTTAAAGCATGCTGTATATAAAAAATAAAAAGTCATCATGCCATGACCTCTGGTCAGAGAAGCAGTGTCCGGTAATTGCGGACGTCACTTAGAGCGTGCTTCCAGAACTGCCCTAAGGCTAGGGCTACACAGCGACATTGGTACAACTACATCATTTATGCCCCACCAATGTCGCACAAAATGTGTTTTTCTGCACTTTTGCAGTTGTAGTAGTGTTTTTTTGCAGCTGTAGTTTTTGGTGCCTTTTTTTTTTCTTTGTGGTAAAAATGCAAGCTGTAGATGTTTGCTCAATATGGGAAATAAGAAGTGTGTTTTTTTTTTTTTTTTGTTTTTTTTTTTAATACTAGTTTCTTAACTAGATGTTTTTTTAAATGCTGTTTCTATAGTGTTTTGCTTTTGAACACAAGTTCATATGTGATGGGATCCTGAAGATGCAAATCATCTTCTCTCGACGTGGGCCAATATGTCTAGTCTACACTGAGAGCCTGTCACCATGAAATGCAGTGAGATCGGCAGGCAGCATGTTGTAGAGCTGCTGATCAGATTGACATGAGGCAGATTTATAAAATGGTCTAGAAGTAAAACTGTCTTTGTTGCCCCATAGCAACCAATCACAGCAAAGCTTTCATTTTTCAAGGGCAGGATATCAAATGAAAGCTGTTCTGTGATTGGTTGCTATGGTCACACTGATCAGTTAGGGATGGCCTACCGTGTTCCCTCCATTTTCATAAAACTTGCTGGCATGTCAGATAGGTGTGTGTCCCTCTTCTGGGAATCACACCTATCTCCAGAAAAGGACCCCAAAGTGAGCTCTGGCTTGGCTTTGTCCGGCAGTCCCATAGAAGTCATTCATTTCTATGGGTCTTTGGAAAATAACCAAGCGCACTCACTTGGCTATTTTTCGGAACTCCTATAGAAATGAATGGAGAGCACGATGTGCATGCGCAGTTTGCACTCCTTCACTTTCGGGGGCCTGTTTTAGAGACAGATGTGCACCTGTTGGAATTTGACGACCTGTCGGTCTTTGGCATATTTTACCAATATGCCTTTAAATCTCTGCTCTTTGAATTTAGGTGTGCCCCGAGGTGTCTCATCAGTGACTGATGGTTATCTATTTATACACACTTAAAGGGGTTGTCCCATGAAAATTATTCTACAGTTTTCAAACCAGAACCTGGATCTGAATATTTTTCTAATTACACTTAATTAAACATTTAGCATAGCTACTGAGTTGCACAATAAAATATATCTGTATAGCGCCACCTGCTGTTTGTATCTTTTTCTCATTTCTTTGTCCTACTTACTAAGAAGGCCGTACATGCTCAGTTTCATCCTTCAACTGCCTCCTGAACTGTGATGGGGGAAAGATCTATAGAAGAAAGGCACGACCCCTGAGAAAGGACACCCCCCTTGAGCTGTCAACTTGATATAAATCTAGCAGAGCAATTAGGCTCCATTCACACGTCCAAGTGTTGTCCGCACCAGTTCCGCAATTGTGCGGAACGGGTGCGGACTCATTCAGTCTCTATGGGGACTGAATGGATGCGGAGTGCACACTATGTGCTCTCCACATCCACATTTCCGGAGTGCGCTTCCGGTCGGCAGCTCCGGAATTTTTTTTAGCATGTCCTATTCTTGTCCGCAATTGCAGACAAGAATAGGCATTTCTATGGGGGTGACAGCTGGGTGTATTGCGGATCCGCAATGCACTATGGATGTCTGAATGGAGCCTTAATGGGGAGAGGTACAGGGCTGGTTCTAGCTTTATAAGAGAGATTGTCATGTACTATACGATTTTCATTATTTACATTTATCATGAGACAACCCCTTTAAGGTCCTTTTACACTGACTGATAATTAGGCCAATTATTGGGGATGAATGATTTTAGAAATTGCTGGTTCCCGATAATTGACCTGTGTAAAAGATGCCGGTGATCAGCCAATGAATGAGCAAAATGTATAAATTCGAAGTTTTGCTGAATTTTCTCCCATAAACCTGTAAATCAATCTGCTCTTTAACATGCTGTCTGTAGATTACACTGCATTTCGTGATGACGCGTCATAGATTTATTCCGGCCGCCTCTCTGCATGTTTCCCGTGCTGCTGCCAGAACTCCAGCTCGCCCAGTCAGAGCGGCTGGAGCGGAGTTCCGGCGTGCACTAGCTGCAGCACGGATCCGGTAGGCTGTTCACCCGCCGGAACAGCCTGCCGGAGAACGCTGCTGCTAATGTGAAAGTAGCCTTAGCTGGTGTAGGATGGTCTTTGAAGCTTTGTAACTATCATTTTATCGGAGCTGCATAAACACGTGATGCTGTACACAAAGCACTGGCTGCTTCCGTAGCCTGGTCTCCGCATCACCGAATACCCCATATTTAATAGTGTGCACGGATTTTATGAAAAAGCATCAACAAGGATACATCTAATGTTAAAGGGGTTGTACAATGTAAAATTGTATTATGGCAAACTGCTGTGGGGCTCTCCTTTATCAGCCCCCTCCAGTGTACGCCTTCATTTCCTACGGTCTGCAGCATGGGTGCATGATCACATTTTGCCAAAGAAAAAAATTAAATCTAAAAACCTCTTTAATCTTAAATTGTTGTCTCACTTCAGCAAATATCTTTTATTATGTAGAGGAAGTGAATTCAAGGCACTTACTAATGTATTATGATTGTCCATAATGCTTCCTTTGCTGGATGGATGCATTTTACACTGCTTGTTTCCATGGTTACGGCCACCCCGCACTCCGTCAATGGTGGTCGTGCTGGCCTCTCTGGTGGGCAGGACCGTGGAAACGCAGTGCTTTTTCCTATAGTGTACAAGCGCGGCCACCACTGATGGATTGCAGGTTCGTCTGTAACCATGGAAACCAGCAGTGTATAATGTGATGGACAAATGAATCAAACCAGCAAAGGAGGCAATATGGACAATCACAATACATTAGTAAGTGCCTTGTATTACCACCTTCTGCATAATAAATTAAATTTGCTGAAGTGAGACAACCCCTTTTAACTGTCCGCTTTTATAGACTGTGGGAAATTTAGTTTATCAGCAAGTGGCCCGATCTTGTAGAAGTATAGACGTAGCAGACGGAAAAGTTGTTTTATGTGTAACATTTTCTTTTTATTGAAAATTTTTATGTATTAGGCATAATAATTTCTTATGTCAATACGTTCTTAAATTTCAGAGTATACAAACAGTGGTCAGTATAATATTAAGTGCATTTTCTGCCTCTCCTTGCAGATCTCTCCGATTCATACACTGAAATGGATGCGTCAAGTTCCCTGTGTATCACTGCTGGTGATGTCCCAGGTATGTACAGTACCCACTCCTGAATTCTGGCTTCAAAAAATTGCAGAATAGAACCTTTGCGGATTATTATTATTAATAATAATAATAAATAATATTATAATTATAATATATAAATATATACATTTTATTTATTTTTTGTTACTTGCGCAAATGTTACTTTTTGCTTTACTACAATACTCACTCCAGTTTAGAAAAAATAAACTCTCACCTGTCCACGTCCAGCTGCTCCTCCATTCCCAGCCAATTTTAGGCCCCACAGGACCAATAAGCAGCTTAGACCCGTGACTGCTGCAGCTGGTCAAGGCCTCAGTGCTCACATTGGCTTGAAGGTACATGACTGTTGAGATGTAGTGTGCAAGCCGCTGTGATTGGCCGCAGTAGTCACAGGAGCAAGCCACTTCCTGGTCCTCCGGTAATGGAGTGGCAGTGGTACCGTGGACAGGTAAGTTAGTGTTGTTTTTTTTTTTTTTTTTTTTTTAGTTTGATGGACAGGGTAGGTTCCTAGAGGCTGTCTGCTTGAAGGCTGGATAACCTCTTTTTGCATATGTATTGAACGAACTTTTTCTCCAGAATGATGACTGATTCCCTTTAAATGTATGGTCTCATCATTGCTACTATATGCTTTCTCCTTAAAGGGAACCTGTCACCGGGATTTTGTGTATAGAGCTGAGGACATGGGTTGCTAGATGGCCGCTAGCACACCCGCAATACCCAGTCCCCATAGCTCTCTGTGCTTTTATTGTGTAAAAAAACCCGTTTTGATACATATGCAAATGAACCTGAGATGAGTCCTGTCCCTGACTCATCTCACATACAGGACTCCTCTCAGGTTAATTTGCATATGTATCAAATCTTTGTGTTGTTGTTTTTTTTACACAATAAAAGCACACAGAGCTATGGGAACTAGGTATTTCGGATGTGCTAGCGGCCATCTAGCAACCCATGTCCTCAGCTCTATACACAAAATCCCGGTGACAGGTTCCCTTTAATCTCACATTCTTTATACGCTTTTAATGTCTTTTTACCGTATCTTGTTTCATATTCAAAATCATTGTATCTTTCACCAAACGGCCATTCTACATTGTGACCTGGCAAGGTTAACCATGAGACCCAGTAATTTAGTATTTTTAATAGAACGTACTGAAATCCCCATCAGCAGCCATGACATTAATAGATCTTTTAGTACAGTCACAAAGAAATGCCTGAGCCGATCCCTAATCTTTATGGGGACAGGTCCAGACAGCATGAAGTCATTAGAGGAGTGGGAGGAAGACTAGCTGTTTGACAAGGGATGAGACGGGATCAGAATTGTGAGTGGCAAGACCCAGCATTTCCCCACACCGTGTCCTCTCAATCCCGTCTGCGACATGAAATCTGTAGTCTTAGTCCCGTTTATTAGGAGCCCCACAGTAAAGGACATATATTTATTCAGTTGACATATGGTAGTGTCTTTACAGACTATATCCAACTGTTTTAGAACCTGAGACTAATTTTAGTCATACCTGCTCAGTCTGTAGTAACGCGCTCCCTCTACTAGAAGGTTGCTGTATCTGTGTAGTTCCGGTGATGGTGCTCCACCTGAGCAGCTGATCGGCGGCTGGTGTGTGGGGTGTAGGACCTTGCCGATCGGCTAGGGATGGCCTATACGGAGTACAGTTTGGACAAATCCTTTGAAAGAGAATCTGTAGAGGTACAGGTTTATAACTCCAGCACTTGGTAGGTCTTGCTCCCGTTAATCTTGGCCATACACGTGAAATACAGTATTTGTCAGCTGAGCTGCTATTCCCTCCCCATACACGTGCATGCCCAGCCAAGCATGCATCTTCTTATGAATGGGGAGATAGCTGCTGCCAGACACCTGGAACAAAAGGATCGACACTTCAAATCCAGCTGTCTGAACCTTATCGGGAAGCCGTTTTATAGCTAATACGTATGACCTGCTTATGAATGTGCCTCTGTTACTGAGAAATTCAGCTTTTTCTAATGTGACTGAATAGTTTGGTGCAATGAGGATGTTACCACTGCACCTCACCGCGCCAAAATATCTGCTGCTTATCGTTGCCAGCCCTGCTCCCTAGCTTTGAGTGACCGGGCAAGGCAGTGTAATCTCGAATGTTACTGCGTGTATGCCATAGCTTAGAGAATCAGTGCATGCGCAGTACAGGCCTGATGATTGCCAGGGCTGAAGTCATCTGTACTGCTCATGCGCCGATTCTCAAATCAAATCTGCACACCAGCCTGTTGAGACTGGAAGAAATGATCACCAGTCAGACTGACATCTACACCTCTAAAATATTGCTTTGTTTTTTGTTTTGTTTTTCTGAGTATTTTTGCAGTTTTCAGTATGTATACTGGATGTTGAAAAGCTAGTTGGGAAGGAAACGCTGGTGGCACGCATGGTAGCTCATCAGATGAAGATTCGCTTGGTGTTCTTGGTCTTTCTATATATTGGGTTCCCAGTGCTTTTAGTGTGTCCAGCCATTGTTTATTGCCTTTGCTGGGTAAAGTCAACTACATGCTTTATGTGTGTTAAATGTCATGTCGGGCATTTCTTCACACGGTGTAAATGTTTTTTAAGGACAGGCCCCCTGGTTCTCATCTGTTATTGTCTTAGAAGTTTTCAGCCCTGTGAAACAGGAAACCCATTGTCCTGTGTAGTGCAGGGAATATCCCCAGTCGCCAACCATTCTAATAACCTTTCCTATAGTAAGAAGTCTTTGTAGGGAGGGGGAGGCTATGAATAGATCACATGCATCCAGATTCACACTGAATCCACTGCTGGCAATTTATTAGAAAAGTCTGCTACCTGCTTTCTACAGATGGCTTTAAAGGGAACCTGCCACCATGAAAATGCAATGTGATACAGCAGGAGGAGCTGAGCAGATTGATATATAGTTTTATAGGCAGTTATGCATTTAAAGGGAATGTGTGATCAGATCACTTTAACATATTTTGAAAGAATTCTGATGGTTTATTTAAAACCAAAAATCCTGCAGTTTTCACACTGGCCACTAAGCCTAATAATAAGTGCCACTTCTTGGTCTGCACAGATCTCTTTATTGTAGTTATCTGCTTATGTCATTCTAATCCTGCCTGTAATGATATCACCTCTGTGTACAGATAAGACGGGATCCATCATTCACAATAGACGATTGTCAGATCTTATCTAGTCTTCCCTTGTACAATGACCTCTGCACAGGTCACAGGGCATGCCTTTAAAACTCTCCCATAGAAGTCAATGAGGTCCCATTGTGACTATGGCCCATGGGGCTGCCATAAACCAATTTTCTTACTGCGGATGTTAAGAACAGCTCAGGCAAGATGGCAGCCCCCTTAATCATGTTCAGGAAAAAAAAAAAAATGCAACCAGAAAATAAAAACAGATTAGAAAACAAATGTCACTATCTGGTTTTAACTGGCAGATAAAACTTTTGGTGGCACATTTCCTTTAAATTGCTGCTCATTCTGCCCTTCGAAGTCCAGGAGGCGGTCCTATCCGTGATTGACAGCCTTCCCTCTGACTGTGTATACAGAGATAGCTGTCAATCTCTGATGGAGCCGCCTCCTGGACTTCAAAGGGCAGAATGAGCAAGAACTTAAAGAATACAGGTTTATCGGAAAATATTCAGTATAAACCTATATATCAATCTGCTCAGTTCCTCCAGCTCTAATACATGCTGCCTGCAGCTCATACACAATGTTCAACAAGACAGGTTCCCTTTTGAAGGGCATCTGTCAGCAGATTTGTTTCTATGAAACTGACTGACCTGTTACATGTGAGGGCACGGTGGTTGCAGAGAGGTGTAATGGCAACGCCCTCATTGCTCCTAGAGGCTCATTTGCATATAGTAAAACCTCATTTTTCTCAGCAATGCGGACACATATGTACGTGGGACCAGCACAGATGCCTTCAGCTGCCAAGTGCACATGTAACAGGTCAGCCAGTTTTATAGGTACCAATCTTCTGACAGATGCCCTTTAAAGGGAACCTGTTACCAGTTTCATGGGGTCCTAACTAAGGGCAACATAAATAAGTGACTGATTCTCTTAGCAAAATGCTGGGTCACTTTCTCTAATTGGCCCAGTCAATCTGCCAACATCTTGTATTGAAAAGCTCCAGCTGATAATGATGAGTCCTGAATATTCAGGGGCTCCTGACTCTCCCGCGCCAACCTGCTGCTGAATGACAGCTATTTTCCATATGAATCAGCAGCAGGTGGGCAGGGGAGTGGCTATAGCTCTGAATTAAATATACGCTGGACTCAACGACATCACGCTGGACTCGAATCAGCTCATTAGCATGCGGCATCTTTGTGTGTATATTATAAGGTAACCATCTGTCACACCAGTAAGTGAATACATCTAAGGTACTTTTTAGTAGTTAATGATTGTATATAATTAGTTAGATTATAATCAAATATCCACATGACAGGTTCCCTTTAAGCAGCCATTTTTATTCCTTCACCCTGCCAAAAAAAGGGAAGTGGATTGAATTAGAGATGGCAAAAAAAAAAGTGCAAACTTCACTAATAAAATGTGAAGAGGAGCTGTTGATAAGAGTTGGCACCGGCAATATTACAGGGCAAGAAATGCCTGCACGTTTCCATATGTACCTACTATTAGGTCTGCTTATAAAGGAGGTGTTCACACACGCCTTCCATGTCTGGTGGAACGTACTTTATTTGATTTCTCTACGTCCTATACCCATAGATTTATTGTCCTGCCTCACATTCACCTGTGGACTTCCGCCATGTTCCTTGGATGAAAGCTGTTGGCACTAGGCTAATTCTGATCCACGCGTTTCACACAGACTTGCATCGCCTCTACTATTCCGAGGTGATGAATCCGTTCCTTTCATCGGTCACATTTCACATCCATAAACAGCAGCCTATGTATCACGGCAAAGAATGTCTAAGCTACAGATTTTTTTCACGTCCTTTCCATTATAGATGAAGAGACTCCTTCACCAGGAGTTGTTAGTATTTCCTAGCCCTTCACATACCAAACCACCGTCCCTCTGCCCCCTACGTATACTTTTTGCCTACTCCTTGCTATTCTGACCCACCTTTCAAGCAGTCATTTCTTCCGCTCCCCCACCCAACATTCCTCGTCCTTGCTCCAGTTAAATTCCTCTTGTTTTACTTTCTCCCTTGCTGCCTTGATGTTCTCCTCCCCTCCTATACATTCCTCTGCTTTCCCCCCAGATCTCTCAAGCCCTTGCTTCTCTCTGGAAGACGTGCCCTGCTCGGCACAGGCAGGATATGGAAGCAATGCAGAATGGAGCCAGCAATTTCACACTGCTCAGCCTGTGCTTGGGATGAGGCTGCTGCGGGATGTTTATTTGAGGGCAGGGTAACCTCAGACAAACATCCTGCTTTTATCCTGCTTCTAAACCAAAACCTCTGCACAGACGCGACCGCAGGATCCTGACTGTGTAACGAGGGGAGTACGAATGTGCGCCTGTATGGCTTCTGCCTGTGTGTGCGCATACTATGCTATTCATATACCTGTGCCTTCATGGACTCTAAAGAGGCCTGTGAACCCAGCCTAAGGCCTCATGCAAACAACCGTATTTTGGTCGCACTCGGACACATTAATTTCTATGGGTCCCCCCCCAAAAAAAAAAAAACTGATATCATCTGCGTGCTGCCTGCATCCGTGCAGCTGGGCCACAAATTATAAAACCTATGCTATTGTCGTTTAGGTCTGAGACGCCCATTTGTATGACCTTTTGGGGTTTCCAGCGGTCAGACCTCCTACAGTCTAGGTGTTATCTTCTATCTTGTGGGTAGGGGATAATGTCGTCTAACCAAAATATCCCTTTAAAACTGAGAAATCTCTTTAAAAGAAAAAAGTGTCTCTGGAGCTCAATCGTGTCCTCTTTCCTCATTCTCGCTGGCATGTGTCTGGCTGTAAGACAACTGGCTGCAGGAGGAACCTTCCTATTGTCTTCCCTCTTTGGCCACGTTGACTAAACCCCACCCGTTGAGGCATTTACTAGCTGAAAATGGAACAGATTGACCTCTGTGTTCTGTGTGGGATTTCTGCAAGATATTGCAAGGCCAGCTTCACACTAGCGCTAGAGATCCGGCAGGCTGGAATCTGGAATGAAACTAATGAACATTGCAAACCATACCCACTTTCCCACCCACTTTTCAAAAATAAAGTGAATTATGGTATAAGAATGGAAAATGTTGCACAATTTTTCTGTAGGTAAAGGTCTCAAAAGCCCTATTGTGCGACTTTTTGAAGCCAGAATTCTGCAGTGAAGGAAGTGATAAATTCCCCCCAATCTGTCCATACTTTAATTTGCGTTTCTATGCAGCAGGTTTACAGTATTTAGCAAAACTGCCCTGCTTATACATTCAAGTCACATTATTATGACCACTTCCTACTTTCGATGTCGGCAGCACATAGCTCATGAAGCAAGTCACGTGTTTTTCTCCTGACACGCCGTGTCACTGATATGAGAGGTGAACATCAGCTATGAAGGTGTGCGAGGGGAACTGACACTCTACAGTGGAGCAGGTCACCCCAAAAAAGAACCGGGGGCTACCAGGCATGCGTCTACAAACAGATCAGTAAATCCTACTGGGGCTCTGAAGCAGCCGGATGCTCGCTGCACCTCTGCAAACAAAGTTGCATTAGCAGAAAAGGCTTCAATTTTCACTGCAGTATTGGAAGTGGACCTCCAACTAATTGGCAAAGGGTTGCCTTCTCTGAGTCAGGTTTTCTGCTTAATCAATTGGATGGACGTTGGCGTGTCAGGAGAAAAACATCAGAGAAGAAACTCCCTGCAACCATTGCTGGAAGAACAGCTGGCGGCAGTGTTATGGTCTGGGCATTATTTTCATGGTACAGTCATCCTTGTGAAAGGCACTCTCAGCCGATTTGGGTATGAATCCATCCTTGCAGATCATGTACACCCTTTATATGTCTTCCCTGGAGTGGATGGGATCTTCCAGCAAGACATTGCGACATGTCATACGGTTAGAAATGTCCCAACATTGGTTGCAAGAGCATGACCAAGACTTCCAAGTACTACCCTGGCCCCCTAATTCTCCAGACTTGAACCAAGTTGAGCGTTTGTGGGACCACCTTGATGTTTGTGTTTGCTCTATGGATCTTCCCCCGCACACCCTCCAGCAGCTGTGGGATGTCCTGCAGTCATCATGGATCCAGATACCTGTGACAACCTACCAGCACCTTATGGAGTCACTCCCAGCCCGTACTGCACACGACGATCACTCTGTATATTAGCTGGTGGTCATAATAACGTGATTCGACTGTGTAGAAAATAAAGGTTGCTACGTAGATGTAGCAGGGAGTTAATAAACCAAAAACTATTTGTACACTGAACATCAGTCGGTCACAGTCTTGCTATGTTCATCACATAAGATGCACCTCGCTCAGTGAAATGCCTCTGGTTATTATGTCATTACATAAGTCCCTTGGCAGGAAAGGTTATGCCCTACCCCCTCTCTGATTTTTGCCATGAAGACTGAGAAGATTTAGGATATGCGCACTCTACAGGAGCCGTCTCCTTTCAGACCACAAGAGCCCTTTGATGTCCTTTCCAAACTGCTGTCACAGAGTTTCCATTTAGGCAGGAACAGCCAGGCCTAAAAGTAGAATCGTATGGTTCTCTCCTGAGGGAAGGGTCCCCAGGGGCTGTCTTGAGATCAGAAAAATGAGTGGGCCCTGAAGGCAACTCGCGGATTTTCCCGGGGGATGCTCAGTGACAGAGAATCCTTGTCATTTACGTTCTAAAACGGTAATGTCAGGATGTCCTGAGAACGTCCTCCCAAGCTGTGTATGGTTACTTAATTGATTTCGTTTGAGCACTACTTCATTACCAGACCCTGTTTATTTTAGGGTGACCTCTCCCGTACGTCTTAAACGTATGTCTCTTACAGGCTTTGCGTTGATCCCTTCCCCTTGCCCTACTTTTCTCTCGATGGCAGCAGGAGGAGGCAGCTTCCTGTGCAAGGGGCCCAGGGTAGGGTATGAGGTCTGGCATAGTGGAGTAACCCTAATCAGGCTCTGGTATCCTTCTCCTGAACATTTCGCTCAGGTCTTATCTCCTTCCTCTTCCCTCCCTCACTCGGCTTATCACTTCAGTTAATTGAAAACCAGCAAGCTGCTCCTGCAGAAAGGGATTTGCACCTTCTTAAAGGGGCACAACACACATTTTGATCTCACAAAGGTTTTTCTCATTTTGCTAAATTATTTTCATCTGACTTACAAGATAAGCCTGCCCTAGCATGGACAGACGGGCCAAGATCTATATTCTTAAAGAAATGCAGAAGTAAAAACGCTGGTATCAGTCATAGATTGTATGAAGTGTAACGACAATAGACTGCAAATGTGTAAGCAGTCAAAAACACGGAAAGAAACAGACACTCAAAAAACACGGATGATGTATGTGTGACATCCATATTGCATCCGTGTTTTATTTTTTGTGAGTGTCCGCATCTGTTGCTCCGTTCCATGGCCCCGGAAAAATTATAGATTTATATCCGTTTTGTGGACAAGAATAGGCTATTCTCTAATGAGCCGTCCATTCCGCAAATCGCGGACGGCACACAGGCGGCATCCGTGTTTTGTGGACCGCAAAACATGGCACGTTTGTGTGAACGAGCCCTTAGAGGGATTGTCCAGGATTTAACAACTGATGACCTATCCCTAAGAGAACTCGGAATTATCAGATCAGCCAGTGTCTGGCACCCCGGCAGGTTATCTAAGAATTCCGTTATGGATTCCACTTATGGTCCATGGTAGCGGAATCTGTAACGGAATGCTCAAATAACCCGAACCTTGTACGCCGAACTGGAAAACACAGGTTTGCTCATCCCTGTTCCTGAGTGGTGCTGGTATTACACAGCTTCATTCCTTGTGTAGTGGAGGGAGTTGGTTACTGCAGCACTGCTGACTGGGAGTGGTCCTGCGGTAACCAGCTCCATCCACTACAGTGGACACAGTGGTAGTTCCTGCGCCATATTTACTCCCGACCAGCTGCTCACCGGAGGCACAGGGTGTGGGAGCTCCACCAGTCTGATATTGATGACCTTTCCTAGTTTGATAAATCCTGGAGAATCCCTGGGGGAAGATTTATCAAACCGGTGTAAATGAAAACTGGCTTAGTTGCCCATAGCAACCAATCAGATTCCACCTTTCACTTTCCAAAGAAGCTCGGAAAAATGAATGGTGGAAATTCTTGGTTGCTATGGGCAACTAAGGCTACTTTCACACTAGCGTTCAGGGCTCCGCTTGTGAGTTCCGTTTAAAGGCTCTCACAAGCGGCCCCGAACGCATCCCTACTGCCCTAATGCATTCTGAGTGGATGCGGATCCGCTCAGAATGCATCAGTCTGGCAGCGTTTGTCCTCCACTCCGCTCAGCAGGCGGACACCCGAACGCTGCTTGCAGCGTTCGGGTGTCCGCCTGGCCGTGCGGAGGCAAACGGATCCGTCCAGACTTACAATGTAAGTCAATAGGGACGGATCCGTTTGAAGTTGACACAGTGTGGCTCAATTTCAAACGGATCCGTCCCCCATTGACTTTCAATGTAAAGTCTGGACGGATCCGTCTGACTAACTTTCACACTTAGAATTTTTTTCTAAACTATAGTGCAGACGGATCCGTTCTGAACGGATCCCATCATCTGCATTATAGGAGCGGAACTGTCTGTGCAGACACCAGACGGATCCGCTCTGAACGCAAGTGTGAAAGTAGCCTAAGCCAGTTTTCCTTTTACATCAGTTTTGATAATTCTACCCCTTGTTGTTTTGGCAGAATTTCTTCTTTTATTTTTTTCAGTCTTAGGCCCCTTTCACACGAGCGAGTTTTCCGCGCGGGCGCAATGCGTGTACGTGAGATTTATTTTTATTTTTATTTTTTTCACGCATCAGTTCTGCGTTGCGTGAAAAATGCAGCTTGTTCTATAGTCTGTGTTTTTCACGCAGCCCTGGCCCCATAGAAGTGAATAGATCTTCAGTGAAAAACGCATTGCATCCGCAAGCGGGTGCATATGCAATGCGTTTTTCACTGGCGGTTGCTAAGGGATGTTGTTTGTAAACCTTCAGGTTTTTTTTTTATCACACGCGTGAAAAACGCATTGCACCCGCGCGGAAAACACTGAACGCAATTGCAGACAAAACTGAACTTGCTTGCAAAATGGTGCGAGTTTCACGGAACGCACCCGTACCTAATCCGTCACGCTCGTGTGAAAGAGGCCTTAGGGCCCATTCAGGTGGCCGTAGTGCTTTACAGATCCACAAAACACGGATACTGGACGTGTACGTTCTGCAATTTGCGGACCGCACATGGCCACATCCATAATAGAAAATGCTTATTCTTGTTCGCAATTGCGGACAAGCTCTATCTTTTCCACGCAACAGAACCACCGTGTGCTGTCCGCATCTTTTGCGACCCCATTGAAATGACTCGTTCATACGGCCGTCTGAATGAGCCCTTAATGAGTTTGAAATAAAATAAAGATAAACACAAATAAAACACAGAACCTGGTGAATAGACTGCAGCATCACTTCTATGAACAGGCCCCATTCACAAGGATTTTGCAAAGGCAAAATCTGCCGCATATTCCTTAATCAAAGCCGTCGCTGTTTCTGAATGGAGCTAATCGATGAACGGACACAGGCCACGGCATCTGTCTAACGCCGCACAAATAATTTTTTTTTTTTCTTGTGTGTACACTGCCAGCCATGCAAACTGCAGTGAGGCCTACCATTAAAAACAGTGGAAGGAGAACACTGAGCAGCTGCCACCTAAATTTCGGCCTCAAAAGACTGAACAGGGCCTTATGACTATTACTGAAGATAAGCTTACCAACTGTTTCCTATGACATCCAGTAGAATTGGGGATGTAGGTCTGAGTCCTATTATATGCTGGACTGAGAATACACGCACTAAAGTGATGCTTGATGTTTTTAGCCCTTTATCAACTTTTTGTAATCAATTTATCTTTCAGGTACATTGGTATAACTTTATTAACTTCAGTATTTATTTATTTTTCTCTCTACAGTAGACACCAGTCTGTCTTTTGACTCCAGTAAGCAGGGCCATTGGTGCAGTGTGGCGTACTGGGAGCACCGGACACGCGTGGGCCGCCTCTATGCTGTGTGTCAGCCTTCAGTCAGCATCTTCTATGATCTACCTCAAGGGAGCGGCTTCTGCCTGGGCCAGTTGAATCTGGAGAATCGGAGTGAGGCTGCGTCTAGGACACGAGGGAAGATCGGACTGGGTATTGTGCTAAGCAAGGAGCCGGATGGGGTGTGGACCTATAATCGCAGCGACCACCCTATTTTTGTAAACTCTCCAACGCTTGATTCACCCAGCTGCCGGTCCCTTGTTGTACGCAAGGTGATGCCCGGCTATTCCCTCAAAGTGTTTGACTATAAGAAGTCGTGCATCCTACAGCATCTCCCCGCGCCCCCGGAATATGCAGATGGACCGTATGACCCTAACAGTATACGCATCAGTTTTGCTAAGGGCTGGGGACCATGCTACTCTCGCCAGATGATCACCTCCTGCCCCTGCTGGCTGGAGGTGTTGTTAGGACGGTAGCAGCCAGTCCACTGTTTTTTTTTTTTGCCGTTTTTGTTTCTTCTCCATTCAGTTGATGTATTAACATCGAAGGATACAGACCACTTCCAGCTGACCGATTAGTTAGTAAGGCCCCTGGTTAACCCCTCTTCTGTCATGGAGGCATGCATTACCTGGTTTATAATCTACACGCGTGTTAATAATGCACATCATGCCTCATTGCCAGAAGATGGGCTTTCCAACATCAATACACGATGGAACTGAGGAGCCATTTCCTTCTTTGGGATTTAACCTTGATTTAGCCCCGTTTCCTCATGCTCTTGGCTGTAGCTGCCATGTTATCCTGCATGTTTGAAGAACACGGCTGTGAACACCCTGATGCCGCACAACTATGCACATGGTTACAAGATGACACCTCTGTGGATCTGCGTCATGTCACATTAACCTTTCCGGTGCCATAAGAATGAACCTCTTCTTGCCACAAGGACCTGGACTGCCTTGCTTGCCTTTTTTTTTTTTTTAAACTTTGCAATGTACTGCAGGTCCTTGGTATTGAAATAGTTAATTTCCTTTTGAAGGAGGCATCCACACTACTACACACACTTCTCACAAAAAAAAAGGACTCTCCCAAATACCGTGCCCTAGATTTAATATAAAATGTTTATATATTATATGGAAAATATATATTATACTTGTAAATACGGAGTCATTTTTACAATGTCATTATTTATGTATGGTGCAATGTGTATATGAACCTAAGTACAAATAAAATGCACTTTGGCTTTTACAGTTCTTCCAGCACAGAATCAATAAACGAAAACCCAGTGTAGTGAAAACGCACGGGAAATTTATCTTAACGGTTCACTTCATGGGTGACCAGAGCCTCTTTAAAGGGGTAATAGGGGTTCAAGTAAAGAAAAAGGCTATGCTTTGTATTATGAAAAGTTGTTGTACCATTTTTAAGTATACTTTTTGTAATCAATTTCTCACAAGAGTTAAAGGGTGCAGGGGTAGGATAGGTCATCAATATCTGATCTTCAGGGGTCTGACACCCAGCACCCCTGCCGGGCAGCTGGTCGAGGAGGAGGCAGCGCTCCATGCGAGTTGTTGCTTCCTATTCATTACACTGCGCGTCGTCTCCTGTGGAGTAGTGTAATTGGAGCGAGTACTTATCATTACACTGCGTTTCCGAGACGGCGGGCAGTGTAATGAAGAGGAAGTAGTGCCTTCTCCTGTTTCTCTCCCTGCTTGCTGCTGATATGTCGACAGTGAGCAGTAAGACAGACAGGAGACAGCACATGCGCAAGACGCGTGCCTTCTCGTCATACAGCTGATCAGCGGTGGTGTCGGACCCCGGCCGTTCTGATGTTGATGATCTAACCTGAGGATAGGTCATCAATACTAAAAGCTTTGCTTTCTGTCATTCAGTGGGAACCTTCTTTGTTTGCTTTCAGTGAATAATAATCTGCTTATGTGATAGACCAGGTGTGGACAGTCTAATTGCAGCTGCATTGCATAACTGTGCGCACCCCACCAGCAAACTGCTACTATTTTCCTTAGAAATTCTTTATTGTTAATGGCCGTGCAGTTTTACCAGTAAAAATACAAAACCGTGTGGCCACTAACAATAGGCAAGCAGCTGAGAATGAATTATTAAAGGGGTGTCCCGAGACTTTTATACTGATGACCTGTCCTCTGGATAGGTCATCGGAATGTGATCGTTGGGTTTTCTGACCCCCGCCGATCACCTGTGCTCGCAGTAGCACCTTGGCCTTCTCTTAGCTCACCAAGCGCAGAGCCATACATTATATAGCGGAAGTGTTTGTTATTGCAGCCCCATTCACGTCAATGGGGCTGAGCTGCGCCTAGGCCACGTGACGTCACCGGGCTAAGCTGTGAGAAGGCCGCTGTGCTACTGCAAGTGCCTTCTCAAACCGCTGATTGACGTGGATCCCAGGTGTCAGATCCCCACGATCAGATACTGGTGACCTATCTAGTATAAAAATCTCAGAAAATAGGGTAAGTGCTGCTGACATGCGGATGAATAATCATATTAACAATAGCTTGTTACCATGCAGTAGGATGATTGCTACACTTAAATGTCCTTTAGGCCTCTTTCACACGAGCGAGTTTCCCATGTAGGAAAAAAAAAACGTTCATGTACACAGACCCACTGGAATGAATGGGTTACGATTCAGTTCAGGTGCGATGCGTGAAGTGAACGCATAGCACCTGCACTGAATCGTAACCCATTCATTCCAGTGGGTCTGTGTACATGAACTTTTTTTTTTTTTTTTTTTTCACGCATCAGTTCTGTGTTGCATGAAAAACGCAGCATGTTCTATATTCTGTGGTTTTCACGCAGCCCCATAGAAGCGAATGGGGCTTCAGTGAAAAACGCATTGCATCCGCAAACCAGTGCGGATGCAATGCGTTTGTCGCTGATGGTTGCTAGGAGATGTTGTTTGTAAACCTTCAGTTTATCGCATGCATCAAAACACATTGCACCCGTGTGGGAAAAAACTGAACTGAATGCAATCGCAGACAAAACTGACTGAACTTTCTTGCGAAATGGTGCAAGAAAGTGCAGTGCATCTGTGTGTCCATCCTATTCAGTACAGATTTTGGATCCACTGGCGGGAAGTAAGGGAGAATCTTACTGATGCCTGTTTCTTTAAATTGATCTGTGTTACGAGCCATTTCAGGGTGTGAGGGGGAGACGAGACTTAATATTCCACAATGCAGATACTCGCAGGAAGTCCAGAAAAAAAGAGTTGCCCCAAGTTTCCTACTAAGAACCTCCAAAAATCGGAATGCATTTGGCATACAGAGGATTTTAGGATTAGTGCTCGTTGACCTTGATCTAGGTGACTACATGCACTTGTCCTGTTGACCTGTTAGGGTTTCCTCACATGTATTATGTAGGGGAAGTTGAGTGCACTGGATGTGTGTTGTCCTATTTTATCATACAACCACTGGAGTACAGGATACATTAGTAGTCTGACCATCCTGTGGATGTTTAAATTGGACAAGTTTGACAATTGGATAGGTCCGTAATTGATCTGTCAACAGATGACCACGCAAACCGGTTTTGAAAATTAAAGACTTTGTCCAAAAATGATCTCATATGTTTGATTCAGTTTAAGGTAGAGGTAGCCATACATTTCCTGTTTTATATTTAATAGTGTCCAAAATTTTCTTTGCAATATTACATTGTGCACCTGTTAGAAGCAGCTTTAGGATTCATGCAAATGACCATATCAGTTTTGCGGTCAGCAAAATACGGAGGCAGTCCGTGTGCGTTCTGCATTTTATTTTATTTTTTTCCAGACCCATTCACTTCAATGGGTCTGTGGTTTCCATTTTGCAGACATATTTTCTTTTTGTGGAACAGACATACAGACGCGGAAAGCACACGGATGATCCGTGTGCTTTCTGCATCTGTATGTTTGCTCCCCAAAAAGATAGAACATGTCTTATACTTGGCTGCAAAATGTGGACCACGGACCCACTGCAGGTTTTTCAGGCAAAGCCAGACGTGGATTAAAAAGGAATCTGAAATATAAAATAAAGATGTATACGTTGGCTGAAAAACCTGTAGGGAAATCTGCCTCAAAACCTCTAAAAAAAAAAAAAAAAAAAAAAAAAGAGACCTACACCCGGGACCCCTGCCGATCAGATGCTGATGATCTATCCAGAGGATAGATTTTCAGTTTAAACAAAGAGCAGAACTCTTTTAAGGCTGCGTTCACAAAAGCAGCATAAACTCAGTTTACCGTATCCAGCATAACTGGACATGGCCCCATACCATTGGATTCCTATTGACTATAATGGGAACAGACTGTGATCCATCCCCTTCCCGGCATAAATGTCTGCTTTCGGCTGGACAAAAAGTCCTACAGACTTTTAAGCCGGAAAGCAATCGGATCTCATTTTAGTCAATGGGGATCTGGCTATGCCGGATAGGGTAAACTCTGGTACTCTTTTCCGGTGAAACCCCAGAGTCCATACCGTATATGTAAACGTAGCCTAATGAGATATATATAATTTTTATTGAATTTTTTCTCTCTTGTGCGGGGAGGGGGGGAAGCTATAAGTAAAAGCCACCCCACACTTTAACCCCTTAAGGACACGGCCATATTTCACCTTAAGGACTTGGCCATTTTTTGCAAATCTGACCAGTGTCACTTTATTTGGTGATAACTTTAAAATGCTTTTACTTATCCAGGCCATTCTGAGATTGTGTTTTCGTCATGTATTGTACTTCATGACACTGGTCAAATGAAGTAAAAAAATAAAAATCTTTTTTATTTCTTAAAAAAAAAAATACCAAATTTACCCAATTTTTAGTGACCAGTTCAGGTCTGAAGTCACTTTGTGAGGCTTACATTAGGGATCGACCGATATTGATTTTTTAGGGCCGATACCGATAATTTGTGAACTTTCAGGCCGATAGCCGATAATTTATACCGATATTCTGGGAATTTTCATTTTTGAAAAAAAAATTAAAATTCCCACAAATCTGCTGAAAATTAATGTTTATTGTTAATGTGTATTTTTTTTTTTTTTGTAAATCTTTCTTTTTCATTTAATATTTTGGTGTTTTTTATTTTTATTACTTTTTTTTTTTTTTAAACTAACTTTTAGCCCCCTTAGGGACTAGAACCCTTGTCCTATTCACCCTGATAGAGATCTATCAGGGTGAATAGGAGCTCACACTGTCCCTGCTGCTCTGTGCTTTGTGCACACAGCAGCATGGAGCTTACCATGACAGCCAGGGCTTCAATAGCGTCCTGGCTGCCATGGTAACCGATCGGAGCCCCAGCATTACACTGGGGAGCAGGGGAGAGGGAATCCTGTGGGGGGCGCACTGCGACTGGGGTGGGGGGGGGGGGGGCGCACTGCGCCACCAATGCTGAATACTGGGGGGGCTTTGGGGGGAGGCGCACTGCGCCACCAATGTCTAATATTGGGGGGGGAGGGCGCACTGCGCCACCAATGTCTGATACGGGGGGCTTGGGGGGGCGCACTGCGCCACCAATGAAGCTTAATTTCTAATTTATTCATATACAGGAGGCGGGAGCTGGCTGCAGGATCACATAGCCGGCTCCCGACCTCTATGAGCTGTAGCTGCGATCCGCGGCACCTGAGGAGTTAACTACCGCAGATCGCAGCTACAGCTCATAGAGGCCGGGAGCCGGCAATGTGATCCTGCAGCTCCCGCCTCCTGTATATGAATTAATGTGAGATTAAGCTTCATTGGTGGCGCAGTGGCCATAGCTCCTCCCCTCCTCTTGTCCCCTGTCCTCCCATTGGCTGGAGCAGCAGCAGCACAGGGGGAGGAGACACTGCTCCTTCTCCCCTGTGCTGCTGCTGAGGGAACACAGAGAGCGCTGTCAGCAGCGCGATCTGTGTTCCCAGGACGTTATCGGAATATCGGCAAAATAAATGCCGATACCGATAACGTTCAAAATCCTGAATATCGGCCGATAATATCGGTAAATCCGATAATCGGTCGATCACTAGCTTACATAATAGAAACCACCCAAAAATGACCCCATTCTAGAATTACACCCCTCAAGGTATTCAAAACTGATTTTACAAACCTCATTAACCCTTAAGGTGCTCCACAAGAGTTATTGGCAAATGAAGATGAAATTTCAGAATTTCTATTTTTTATTTTTATTTTCCATTTTAATCAATTTTTTCCCAAGAACAAAGCAAGGGTTAACAGCCAAGCAAAACTCTATATTTATTGCCCTGACTCTGCGGTTTACAGAAACACCCCATATGTGGTCGTACACTACTGTACGGCCAAGCGGCAGGGCGTAGAGGGAAAGGAGCGCCGTGTGGTTTTTGGAAGGCAGATTGATTTGACTGGTTTCATTACACCATGTCCCATTTGAAGCCCCCCGGATGCACCCCTACAGTAGAAACTTCATAAAAGTGACCCCATTTTGGAAACTACGGGATAAGGTGGCAGTTTTGTTGGGACTATTTTTAGGGTACATATGATTTTTGGTTTATATTACATTTTTGTGAGGTAAGGTTACCAAAAATAGAAATTCTGAAATTTCATCTCCATTTGCCATAAACTGTTGAGGAACACCTAAAGGGTTAATAAAGTTTATAAAATCAGTTTTGCATACCTTGAGGGGTGTAGTTTCTTAGATGGGGTCACTTTTATGGAGTTTCTACTCTAGGGGTATGTCAGTGGTTCTTCAAATGGGACATGGTGTCAAAAAAAAAAAGTCATCAAAATCTGCCTTCCAGAAACCATATGTCGTTCCTTTCCTTTTGTGCCCTGCCGTTTGGTCATACAGCAGTTTACGGCCACATATGGGGTGTTTCTGTAAACTGCAGAATCAGGGTAATAAATATTAAGTTTTGTTTGGCTGTTAACCCTTGCTTTGTTACCAGAAAAAATGGATTAAAATAGAAAATGTGCAAAAAATTGCTGTTTTGGCACCATTTAAATTTTTTTTTCTGGACCGTGTTAATCTGGGGGGTTAGATCATGGGGTTTTATAGAGGAGATTCTTACGGATGCGGCGATACCTAATATGTCTACTTTTCTATTTATTTTAGTTTTGCTAAATATTTTTGGGGAAAAAAACTTTTTGGTGTCTCAAGTCTGAGAACCATAGTTTTTTTTTTTTTTCGATAGTCAGTGGCTAAATTGGGGAAGGGGAGTATAAATTTAGTACTCCATGGAAGTGTGGTACTCCCTGAAGCAACCAATAATGCAGAGGCCCGGATGATCAGGGAACGTGTCACACTGAGTAGTGGTGTCCTTTTGTATCCCCCTCCTGTGACACATTCTGCACTTTTTTGGGGGTCCGTCCCTTCTTTCCAGTATGGAAAGTGTTGGCCAGGGACGATCTGGGCGCCTCCAGTTCCAGAGGTACTCCCACCTGCTCTTTCTCGGTCAGAAATGATCAGGGCCTTGAGGACTGCCTCATAGAACTGAAGGAATTTCCCTGTGTTGCCAGCGCTCTGGGACAGTACAAAACAGTTGTACAAGGCAACCTGCACCAAGTAGACCGCAACTTTTTTGTACCATGCCTGGGTTTTGCGCATGGCGTTATATGGCTTGAGGACTGGATCAGAGAGATCAACTCCTCCCATATACCGATTGTATTCAACGATACAATCGGGCTTGAGGACCGTTGTCGCGGTACCTCGCCCAGGGACAGGGGTGATGCTGTTACCGTGAATTGTGGACAGTACAAGGACATTCCTGCTAACACTCAGAGTGGGGGGGGACATTCTGGGGGTTGAATAATGGAATCTCGCCCCTTGTACACACAAAACCTCGCCCGCTTAGAGGGAACATAACCGTGACCTCCCTTCCAGGTACATAGGCCTCCACAAATATGGCCCCAAAGTGAAAGATGACCCCCCTGATTTTGTACAGGTGGTCATAGGCAGGATCACCTTGGGGGGGGGGGGGGGGGACATGCTGCATTATCTGCATGGCCTCAAACCGGGTACGTGTCATGGCCATACTGTAGAGTGGGGTCTGGTAGAGGATGTCCCCACTCCAGTACTGCCTGACACTGGGTTTTCCTGACTAGGCCCATGTGCAGCACGAGGCCCCAAAACGTCCTCATTTCGGCTGTACTGACCGGAGTCCAGCCACCGGCCCTAGCCAAAAGGGAGCCTGGGTGTTGAGCAACGAACTGTTGGCCATACAGGTTTGTTTGCTCCACCATCAGATTTACAAAGTGGTCACTGAAAAAAAGACAAAAGTAGTCGTATTCGGTGAATTCCACTGTGGAAATCTGGATTCCTGGTTGGCCAACAAAATCAGGAATCGCAGGCTCAAAATTCTCTGGGGTACACCAGACAAGTTCACCGGCAGGGGACTCAGGTGGACTGATCTGGTGGGCCGGAAAACTAGTACGAGCCCCAGAGCTGCTCGTACTAGCGTGGGCCACAGGGTCCCTGGCATGGAGGTCCCCCTGATCCGCCTGGCGGTGTCAACGCCGCCTTGGGGGCTCATCATCATCGCTAGATGATGAGGACGCAGATGACAACAGGAAAGTGGGGTCATCCTCGTCCTCACTGGGGCTCTCGGGCTCAGAGGCAAGCAGGGAGTATGCCTTCTCGGCCGAGAACGTCCAGTGGGCCATAGGGCAGTGTGTGTGTGCGTGCATGTAAATCTTTATTCAGTGTGGGGGCACGGGTGTTTGCGAACTTTGCCCTACAGCTAAAAAAAAACTAACTACAAAAAATTCTAAAAAAGTGTAAAAAAGAAAGTTACAAATGCACTGTGGGGTGGGGTGGACGATGCGCTAACAGTGGCTGGACGCATGAAAAAAAAAAAAACTTGCTCCCAAAAGTGTGTGGGGGCAAGCTGCAGCACCCCTGGGGGGAGGGGTCTAGGGTCACACAGCTAAGTGCTAAAAGTGCATCAAGATGCTAAAAGTGCTTTAGAAAAAAAATAACTTTTTCCCCCGTTCTATCCCTCATTATCCCTGCCGAAATCGCCTATCCCTACCTGTCCCTGCAGACTACAGACCGGTATGAGCGGGGAGAGGAGCTCCGGCAATTCAAATTTGCCGCTCTGCCCTCCCTCCAGCTAATCGGATGCGATCCTAAGAGGTGGCGTGACCGCCACCTCTAAGGATCACAGGACGGTGATTGGTGGTGTATTATCACACCACCGATCACCGTCCTTTCCGGGTTATCGGGTCTTCAGAGACCCAAATAGTCCAGAAACGATGCAAACCGCAGGTCTGAATTGACCTGCGGTTTGCTGCGATTGCTGACGTGGGGGGGTCACAGGGATGTGTGGTGATCGGAACTACACATGCCGTACTGGTATGTCATGTGTCCTTAAGTACCGGGACATCATGCCGTACCGGTATGTCATATTTCCCTAACAGGTTAATGTAACTAGTAAAATTAATGCACAGCAGTGGGGCTTCTTCAGATCCACAGTAGAAAGGTCTATAGCATTCAATCCATATTGCTCCAGGACCCACATGGATAGCAGTTTCATATTTTGTGGTGGTTTCCATGGTAACAAAGCATAAATTTTGTTGGCCTGTGGATTTCATTAGCAGTAAATTTAATTTATTCAAAAACACTCTTAGAGAATGATCAGCTTGAGAATTTTCCAAGTTATTGCAATTAACTCTTTTCCTTTACATACTTCTCAGTGCACAATAAGCCGGAAGATCTCATGGATCTAATTAAACTGAGAAAATGATAGCTCTCCTACCGGACCGGACCTGCAGTGTGTGTGGTCTGGTACAAAGTACTATCAACACCTAGTAAATTCAGCAAGATTCTTAGAAAATACCGTAAAATGTATTCTGTGGTTCTTTGGCCTTCTATTTGATGTACTTGAAGGGAGTCACTGAAATTCACTGTTATACGGGGGCGCAATGCCATGTAGCGCTAGCTCAGCTTAATGTAATTATACCTTTCACTTATCGATCTGTTGCTTTATTCTGGAGAAAAATTACTTTTGATCAATAAGCAAATGAGCAGTTAAAAGGGCATCTGTCAGCAGATTATTACCTTTGAAACTGGCTGACCTGTTTACATGTGCACTTGGCAGCTGATGGCATCTGTGTTGGTCCCATGTACATATGTGCCCGCATTGCTGAGGGTGTGGCAGTTGCAAAGAGAGCAGAGCTTCTAGGTGTAACGGCATCGCCCTCGTTGCTCCTAGAGGCTCATTAGCATATAATGGCTTCTTTTAGACGAGTGAGTTCCACACTCCAGACTCGCAGCGCGCGTATGCAGCAGCTCCCAGCACTGCCGGGGTTGCATACCATTATATTGATTTATAATGCTATGTAACCCCTTTAGAGGTCTAGAATGTATTGTATAACACTGACAGCATTATGTCAGTCAGGACGGGAGCTGTCTCATACGTGCGCTGAGAGTCCCCAGTGTGGAACTCGTTCATCTGAAAGGGGCCAATTCGGGAGATTTATCAAAACTGGTGTAAAAGAAAACTGGCTTATTTGCCCATAGCAGCCAATTAAATTCCACCTTTCATTTTCCAAAGCAGCTACTAAAAGTGAAAGGTGGAATGTGATTGGTTGCTGTGTGCAACTAAGTCAATTTTCCTTTACAGCAGTTTTGATAGATCTCCCCCAATGTATAATGGGACCAACACAGATGCCTTCAGCTGCCAAGTGCACATGTAACAGGCCAGCCAGTGTCATAGGGACAAATCTGCTGACAGGTGCCCTTTAAGAGAATAGAGGGCGGGCCCAAGTCACTCTGTGCACCCTTGCTCCTCCTGCTTCTTCTGCCAGCCAAAATGTCTTTGAGTGCATTGTAGAGGCATGTCTAGTAGCTGACAAACTCTCACCAAAAAGCACACTTCCCAAAAGGAGCCTCTGAGAGACTTTTTATAGGGCCATGAGGACTTTTACAACCTCTTGTGGTAAGACCACACCTGTAATCCTTTACATATCTGCCTGAGACAAAACTGCAACCAAGTTTTGCAGCAATCTGACATTTTAATCTGTGTGCATTAGGTTTTCTATTGTCAATGAGTGTAATCGGCATAACAAGTAAACATAACCTACCTTTGGACATAGTGGCCGGGCTATCAAAATGGAAAAGATATTTACTGTGTGGATGCACTAATAATATAATAATACAGTATGAACACTACTTTGATATATACAGTGGCATGCAAAAGTTTGGGCACCCCTGGTTAAAATTAGTTGGAGATATTGGTTAGGGTTATAGTGGCTCAACCAGTCTAGATAGCAATGATGTGGTGCTCACCCGCCGGCTACCCCTTGTCAGATATAATGAAGATGCGAGTGTAAAGATGAGATTGGGGGCACTCGGCTATCTGGCGCTAAATGGACACAAAGCTTACTCTCTCTCAGGACGCTGCTGAGTACTACTCGGAGCGCGGCGGCAGTGTCCTGAGAGAGAGTAAGCTTTGTGTCCATTTAGCGCCAGATAGCCGAGTGCCCCCAATCTCATCTTTACACTCGCATCTTCATTATATCCGACAAGGGGTAGCCGGCGGGTGAGAACCAAATTATTGCTATCTAGACTGGTTGAGCCACTATAACCTGGTTAAAATTAGTTACTAGTAAAATTTAGTTAAGCAAGTTGAAGATGAAACACACTTTTCAACATTTTGCGCAATATCAGTGTATTTTTTTGGTTTTGTACAATTTTAGAGTGAAAGAAAGGGAAGGACTACCTTGCAAAAGTAAGGGTACAGAGGGGTGGTAAAAAGTTGGGGGTGTCCCTGCACAGTCTGAAAATGGCAGCATTGATTGGATAGAGTGAGTCAGGGCAGGGACACCCCCCAACTGGTTACCTCCCCTCTGTACCCTTACTAAAGGCTAATAATAATTAATTCATAACTTCTAGATGAAATAATAAAGGAACGGCACAACATAAAGACATAAGAATAGAGGCTCCAGAATTGTTAAAAAGCGGTGACATAAGAATAGAGGCTCCAGAATTGTTAAAAAGCGGTGACAGGTCCTCTTTAAGGCTTGTTCACAATCATCATTAGGTCAGGCCAGGTGATGCAAATTTCAAAGCTTTATAAATGCCAAGACGACTCCAACCTTGTCCCAAAAAACAGCAGCCATGGGTTCTAAGCAGCTGCCTAACAATCAGAAAATGGTTGAGGTCCACAAAGCAGGAGAAGGCTATAATAAGATAGCGAAGCGTTTTCAGGTTGCGGTTTCCTCAGTTTGAAATGTAATTAAGAAATGGCCGATAACAGGAACAGTAGAGGTCAAGAGAAGGTCTGGAAAACCAAGAAAAAGAGACAGCAGTTTGTAGAACTACAAGGAAGGCACAACTTTACACTTGCAGAAATATGGCCTTCATGGAAGATTCATCAGAAGAAAACCTCTCCTGCGTGCTCACCACAAAATTCTGCGTTAGAAGTTTGCAAAAGAATATCTAATAAGTTAGATTGTGAGCCCCATTGGGGACAGCTTGATGCTAATGTCTGTAAAGCGCTGTGGAATATAGTAGCGCTATAAATGTGCAAAGAATAAATAAATCTAAACAAGTCCTGTGGAACGATGAGGTGAAAATAGAACTATTTGGCCACAATGAGCAAAGGTATGTTTGGAGAAAAAAAGGACACCTCTCCAACTATTAAGCATGGGGGGGAGGAATCAATCATGCTTAGGGGTTATGTGCAGCCAATAGCACAGGGAACATTTCACAGGTAGAGGGAAGAATGGATTCAGTGAAATTCCAGCTAATTTTGAAAGCAAAGACAACACCAACTGTAGAAAAGCTGAAAAGGGGATGGCTTCTACAAATGGATAATGATCCTAAACGCACCCGAAAATCCATAATAGACTACCTGAAAAGGCACAAGCTGAAAGTTTTACCATGACCCTTACAGTCCCCTTATGTGAACATCATTGAAAACCTCTGGCTAGACCTCAAAAGAGCAGTGCATGCAAGATGGTCCAGGAATCTCACAGAACTGGAAAACTTTTGTAAGAAAGAATGGATGAATCCCTCAAACGAGAATTGAAAGACTCTTGGCTGGCTACAAAAACCATATACAAGATTGACACTTGTCAAAGGGGGTGTTACCAGGTACTAACCATGCAGGGTGCCTAATGTTTTACTTCAAGCTAATTCTTTATACTCCGTGGCACTCCAGGTAGTGGTATTTTATTCATCCATGTCCGTACAATGTTTCAATCCTCTCCAGGGTCGCGCCTACAATTACTTTATGAAATTGAAATGCCATGGGACTAGAGTGCTTCATACTTGAATGGCGGCTATAACCATACAATCCTGTTTATTGTACTGTATGAACTCTCTCATCACCGGGATGAGAGGTATTTTTAGGCATCTAGGTGATGAGCCTTCATAAATATGAAGCATGTGAACTGCCGAATGTTTCCGTCTATAAAAGCTGCTTGATAGCATTTATGGCAATGGGTGAAATGGTGAGAGGGAAGGGATGAGGAAAGAGTAAAAGAAAGGGGAGAGTAAGAGGGGGGAGATGAAGTGACAATCTTCTCCTCACAGTTTGAGAGCTGCCTGAAATTCTTTGGGAAACATGACTCAGGCGACGGACCTCAACATTTTTAACCTCCTCACTCCTAGCAGTGCTGCACTGTAGCTGAGGAATGAGACTCTCCAGAATTTGACTGCAATACTAAACCAATGCAAATTTCTGTCACTTTGCTCTAGATCTATATCAATACAATACACACAGAATGTAGAAGGAAGGTGGGAAAAAATGACGGCAAGATGTACAGTGGTGTTTGAACGTTTGTGAACCTTTCAGAAATGTCTATATTGCTACATAAATTTGACCTGAAACCACCAGATTTTCAATCTTGGTCATTTATCTCTTGAGGACAATGTTACAATATCACATGTCCCTTTGCTTTCAGTTTCTGGTGTGACCCCTTTGTGCAGCAATAACTGCAACTAAACGTATCTGGAAATTGGTGATTAGTCCTGCACATTACCTTGGAGGATTTCTAGCCCATTCCTCAGTACAAAACAGCTATAAATTGTTTATGGGTTTTCTCCCGCAGAATTTCGATAGGATTAAGATCAGGACTTTGACTTGGCCATTTCAAAACTTTCAATTGATTCTCCTTTAACCATTCTTTGGGTGAATGACTTGTGTGCTTAGGGTCCTGAGACATTTTTCTTTAGAATTTGCTGGTATAATTCAAAATTAATTGTTCCATCAATGATGGCCGTCCCGGTCCAGATGCAGCAAAACAGACCCAGACCATGATACCACCACCATCCCACCACATTTCTCATTTAAAGGGACTCTGTCACCAGTTTCTAACCCCCCCTTTTATAACTATGGTTCTCTCCATGGTCCCCTTCTCATTACAAAGCTGTTGTTATAAGTTAAATCCGCAGTGTAGTTTTCATAAAAATCGCTTTTATCTAACCTGTCAATCTTCAGGATAAGGTGCCCAGGGCGTTTCTGATGGTCTGAATCTGCCGCTCTTCGCCGCCGCCGTTGGTGCCCAGCTCCTCCCATGATCCTTTCAGCGCCACCTCGATGTAATGCAATCCGCCTCCGGCTCTCCTCAGTGCCCCCTCCTCCTTTTCAAAGATCTCGCGCGTGCGCACAGGCCTGTGCCTGATGCGCCCGTGCGGACGTTTAGATTCTGCCTCGTGGAGCGAAGTGCGCATGCGCGCGCACGCGCGAACATGCGCGAACGCGCGCGAATACGCGAACGCGCGCGAATATGCGCGAACGCGCGCGAATGCGCACTTCGCTCCACGAGGCAGAATCTAAACGTCCGCACGGGCGCATCAGGCACAGGCCTGTGCGCACGCGCGAGATCTTTGAAAAGGAGGAGGGGGCACTGAGGAGAGCCGGAGGCGGATTGCATTACATCGAGGTGGCGCTGAAAGGATCATGGGAGGAGCTGGGCACCAACGGCGGCGGCGAAGAGCGGCAGATTCAGACCATCAGAAACGCCCTGGGCACCTTATCCTGAAGATTGACAGGTTAGATAAAAGCGATTTTTATGAAAACTACACGGCGGATTTAACTTATAACAACAGCTTTGTAATGAGAAGGGGACCATGGAGAGAACCATAGTTATAAAAGGGGGGGTTAGAAACTGGTGACAGAGTCCCTTTAAATAAAAAAGTTCTGGTCTCATCCTCCACAAAACATTGTTTCAATAGCCTGATGGCTTTGGTAACCTTTTGAAAACTGCAGACAGGTAGCATCGTTCTTTGTGGAGATATTCTTTGTAAATATTAACATTAGCTCCTGTGAGAAAAGCCTTTAGATCATTAAGGGTTACATTGGGTTCCTTGTGTCGTTGCGGACTATTACATACGTTGGTGTTGCCATGATCCCACTTCAGGGGAGGTAATAATGGTCTTGCATTTCCTCCATTTGTATACTATCTACTAGTAGAACTTGTGTGAAAATCTGATGTAGTTTTAGGTCAAATTTATGCAGAGATATGGAAAATCCTGAAGGTTTCACAAACTTTCAAGCACCACTGTAGACCTACTTGAATAACACAAAAGGACACTCCCTGGTAGATTGTAAGCCCTCGTGGACAGGGTCCTCTCTCCTTCTGTACCAGGTTGTAATTCGTCTTGTTCATGCTTAGTGCATTTGTTTTGTATTATGTATGTATATCCCTCTTCATATGTACAGAGCCATGGAATGAATGGCGCTTTAATAATAAATAATACTAACCAATAATCAGAAGATCTGTCCTCCTGAACTTCATCATAACAGGATGTACTAGTGTATGAAAATGATAAAAACTGGGTATTTGGTGCAACGGACAGAACTAACAATGTTGTCCCACCCATAAGAAGAGTTTTGATTTTATTTTAAAATTTTCTTTTAAATAGGCGACCGTATGGATACAGTCTTTATTTTTTAATTTGCGCACCAGCCAGCTGTACCTGTCGAAAAAATACATACTCACCTGCTCCTTGCAACTCTCCCAAGCTCTCTTCACTGATCTCCCAGTCCTGTCAACTTATGCACATTTGGGTTCACATGCACCACTGCAGCCAATGACTATCCTCAGTGTTAACATGTCCCCAAGCAGCGTGTGACCCAGCAGTGACGTGCCACATGGATACACGTCACCGTTTTAACCAGTCCACTGAAAGATCAGTGAGGAGAGCCCCGGAGCAAAAAATACCAGGGAGCCGCTTTTAGTATGGATTATTCCACAGCAATTTTCAACTAAAGGTGAATATATGCAGCGAGCCTGGGAAGAGAGTAGAGCACAGGACAGGAGTGGTGGTAGTGCCACTGATGGAGAAAGTAGTACTCGCGGTGGCAATCCTTTTCCAGCTTTCCCTGGGCCGGTGAACAGTAAAAGGAGGGTCACAAGCCCCCCTGGTTTTTGTGGTCACCTGCCTGTTGGTGCTTTGGTGTACCCTTGATGTTGGTTGATGTGCAAAGCAATGCAATACCGTGGCAATGCAGGTGGTGCATGTAATGATGAGGCCGATTTTGCAACCCACAGCAGTTCTTTACTGGCAATAAGATACAAATACAGCAGGCGCATACAGCAGTCTCTATCATGCATGGACCAGCAAATGTTACAGAGGTTCAGTTTCCACAGTTCTCATAGTTCTAGAGGCTGCAAATGTGGTCGAGGGGCCTAGTTGTTTCCTCTCGGAGTCAATCTTCCTCTCTTTATGTTCAGCTACAGGGGTGCAATACATATCTCTATCTCTCAATCTCTTTAATTCTCTCAAAATGCACAACTACTAATATGCAACTGCGACGTATCACTTTCCTACCAGATAGCCAGTCTGTTTCCAAAATATGCCTGGCTGCTTTGGCTCCTTATTCTCCAGACAGATGTGCTATGGAGTCAAAAAGCTTTATGCAGGTTATCGCCACACTCTGTTTAGCATGCCCCTCCTCACAAAGACTGATACACTCCAAAACGATTCTCAATTGCTTCCTCAGAGGCTGGTTTATGGCTTTGTCTCTCAAGCTGACTGGTGCTTCCCAGGGCTGCTTCTAGTTGGCTCTGTCATATGCACTACTCACTACTGTCTCACACTATACTCCACATCATACAAAGCTCAGATTGGGGAGGGTGTAGCAGCCCCACCGTCCTCTACACCACCCACTTCCTGGGCTTGCTGCATTTATTGAGGGTTATTGACCCTAAAAAAAGTGTAATACAGTTTAGAACAGTATTAGGTTATTTTTCTAGTATGACTTCAGATATGATATTTAAACTTTCTGTATGTAATATAATACGTATCAACTGCGGTGCCCCATCCCATGGTCTGCTAGTGTATTAGTGCATAGTGTGTAGTATTCCACAATACAAACCTGTAGTGAACACTCCGGTTGTATAGGAAGTTGTTTACAACCAGTTTTTTTTTTAGGAGAGATGAACAAATTAATTTGAAACAAATTAAATTCAACTAAAATTTTTAGAAAATTCAGATAAAATTCTAATTTTTGACAATTCAGTTGGGGCCAATTTGTCAAAATAGCATCAGACATTTTTGAGATCAGAGGACAGGAAAGATGAAGAAGGAGGGTCACGTGTACATACACACACGCAGGCGTTTGCTGCCAAAAGCAAACATTTTTTTTTACATAAAACTTCTACAGTGTAGTGTGTTTTTAAATAGACTCTGCCCAGAGCCATAGCTAGAATTTCTTTTACCCAGGAAAAAGGTTACATTTGCTGTCCTAGGCATATATCTAAATACCCTGGCCAAAGCAAAGTGGCTTGTTGGCGCCCCCACGGCATTCAGCATTAGGAGCATATGCCTGAGTTGCCCCCAAGCCCACCTCCGGCTATGCCCCTACTCCTACTGATCAAATATTGATGGCCTTTACAGTCCTGTAGAACCCTTTTAAATCTACCCGTAATGGTAGATGTGACCCACATATTATGTGTGGAGACCTCAAATATAGTGTCCCTCAAATAAGACAGAAACCTCCCTATCTGAAATATTTCTAAAATGATTATGCAGAAAGATGGAAGAATACTATTGAGGCAATTTTCTAGTAAGTAAAAATTAAAATAATGGGGACCATTGTATGCTGCACCTGCCTTGATATCCCTTTTACTGTCAGAGGCTGCATCTAATTTATGGTGAGGTGAAGACCTTGGCCTAAATTAGGCACATCCTCTGGCAGTAAGTGAGCCTAAACTGAAATCTAAGGCAGCTCAACTTTGTCACAGTGGAATTTAAAAAGTCGCAATCACATGTTTGCTTTTTGTTTATGTCATAAAAATGGCGCAGGGAGATAAATCTCCCACGATATATGTTCTGTTTTAACTTAAAGAATGTGTAGATTGGACAATATACATAACAATCATGGTATGCAATAACACTGTGACCTTACTCATACCTTCCAACTTTTCGGACGGTCAAAGAGAGACACTTTTTGTTCATTGTGTGAAAGATCAAGATTTTCCTGCATATTTACAGTCAGGTCCATAAATATTGGGACATCAACACAAGTGTAACATTTTTGGCTCTATACACCACCGCAATGAATTTGAAATGAAACTAAGAAGAGGTTCTTTAACTGCAGACTGTCAGCTTTAATTTGAGGGTATTTACATCCAAATCAGATGAACGGTGTAGGAATTACAACAGTTTGCATATGTGCCTCCCACTTGTTACGGCACCACAAGTAATGGGACAATTGGCTTCTCGGCTGTTCCATGGCCAGGTGTGTGTTATTCCCTCATTATCCCAATTACAATGAGCAGATAAAAGGTCCCGAGTTCATTTCAAGTGTGCTATTTGCATTTAGAATCTGTTGCTGTCAACTCTCAAGATGAGATCCAAAGAGCTGTCACTATCAGTGAAGCAAGCCATCATTAGGCTGAAAAAAACAAAACAAACCCATCAGAGAGATAGCAAAAACATTAAGTCATAAACAACTGTTTGGAACATTCTTAAAAAGAAGGAACGCACCGGTGAGCTCAGCTACACCTAAAGACCTGGAAGACCAGTGAAAACAACTGTGCTGGATGACCGAAGAATTCTTTCTCAACAGTTGGCCAGATCAAGAACACTCTCCAGGAGGTAGGTGTATGTGTGTCAAAGTCAACAATCAAGAGAAGACTTCACCAGAGTGAATGCGTAGGGTTCACCACAAGATGTAAACCATTGGTGAGCCTCAAAAACAGGAAGGCCAGATTAGAGTTTGCCAAACGACATCTAAAAAAGCCTTCACAGTTCTGGAACAACATCCTATGGACAGATGAGACCAAGATCAACTTGTACCAGAGTGATGGGAAGAGAAGAGTATGGAGAAGGAAAGGAACTGCTCATGGTCCTAAGCATATAACTTCATCAGTGAAGCATGGTGATGGTAGTGTCATGGCGTGGGCATGTATGGCTGCCAATGGAACTGGTTCTCTTGTATTTATTGATGATGTGACTGCTGACGAAAGCAGCAGGATAAATTCTGAAGTGTTTCGGGCAATATTATCTGCTCATATTCAGCCAAATGCTTCAGAACTCATTGGATGGTGCTTCACAGCGCAGATGGACAATGACCCAAAGCATACTGCAAAAGCAATCAAAGAGTTTCTTAAGGGAAAGAAGTGGAATGTTATGCAATGGCCAAGTCAATCACCTGAGCTGAATCCGATTGAGCATGCATTTCACTTGCTGAAGACAAAACTGAAGGGAAAATGCCCCAAGAACAAGTAGGAACTGAAGACATTTGCAGTAGAAGCCTGGCAGAGCATCACCAGGGATGAAACCCAGCGTCTGGTGATGTCTATGCGTTCCAGACTTCAGGCTGTAATTGACTGCAAAGGATTTGCAACCAAGTATTAAAAAGTGAAAGTTTGATTTATGATTATTATTCTGTCCCATTACTTTTGGTTCCTTAACAAGTTGGAGGCACATATGCAAACTGTTGTAATTCCTACACCGTTCACCTGATTTGGATGTAAATACCCTCAAATTAAAGATGACAGTCTGCAGTTAAAGGGTTCCTATCACCTCATTTTTAAATAATTAGCTATCAGACACTAGCGATCCACTAGTGTCTGCTCTACCAAACAATGCTATTATAATACCTTTGTGTGCAGCCGTTTGCCTAAAAAACGAACTTTTATTGATATGCTTATGAGCCTCTAGGTGCTATGGGGGCGTCTTTTCAGCACCTAGAGGCTCGGTCTACTCACACACATTGCCGCCAAGCGCGTCCCTCCAGCCCGCCCATCTCCTCTGGAATGCGATCCTCCCTCTGAGCCAGCGGACGAATTCTCGCGCCTCGCCGTGCGCGTCTGTATTTGGCGCAGGCACAGTGACTGTCTAAACGCTCCCTGCACAGACATCTCCACTGCGCCTGCGCCATCTGTTCTTAGGAGCACTCTGACGTAATTCTGCGCAAGCGCAGTGGAGATGTCTGTGCAGGGAGCGTTCAGACAGTCACTGCGCCTGCGCCGAATACAGACGCGCACGGCGCAGGCGCGAGAATTCGCCCGCTGGCTCAGAGGGAGGATTGCATTCCAGAGGAGATGGGTGGGCTGGAGGGACGCACTGGGCGGCATTTTGTGTGAGTAGACCGAGCCTCTAGGTGCTGAAAAGACATAGCACCTAGAGGCTCATTAGCATATCAATAAAAGTTTGTTTTTTTAGGCAAGCGGCTGCACACAAAGGTATTATAATAGCATTGGTTGGTAGAGCAGACACTAGCAGATCGCTAGTGTCTGATAGCTAATTATGTCAAAACGAGGTGATAGGAACCCTTTAAAGCACATCTTGTTTGTTTCATTTCAAATGCATTGTGGTGGTGTATAGAGCCAAAAATGTTATAATTGTGTCGATGTCCCAATATTTATGGACCTGACTGTATACACTTCCATAGTTTTCTCTTATGAAACAATAATCCGAATTTAGAAATTTCTAAAATCCCAATTGCATCAAATAATGAATAATATACAGAGAAGAACCAGACAAACACTTTCTGGGTCAATATTGTAAATGTAATAATACGAATCTGTACCTCAGATCAAAAAGAGCGACATTCATGGAGCAAAGAAGGACAGAGGAACTTGGGTCAAAAATAGGGACTGTCCCTCCAAAAGAGTGACACTTGGGAGGTCTGCTTACTGTATAATGGCCATATATAGAACTTGTAATATGCAGCAAGCACTGTATAGAAGTTTTGTGGAAAGTACTGTACGGTTTTGGATATTCAAAGTCCTATGTTACTTTCCAGAGTATTTATGGGCAGCGCGGTGCAAAACCAAAGACAAAGAGAAGCATAAAGGTCCAGGCTGCCTGTATACAGCTCCTTAGTGTTGAAGGTTATTTCCTTCACTGGTCTGCCACTTACTGGTGAATGGAAGGATAACAAGTATTACTCCAATCATACCAAAAATCGAATTAATCGTAGCAGACTAAAAACTACTACTCGGTCATCTACGTCCATGTTTTCTTTCTTGATTCGCTGATACCGGAAGGTGCTACAGTGAAAAGTGCTTCCAAAAGCAATTAATATGACTATAGGTCCCACACCCTTGGCAGTTTATATGGCTAATAAGTGTTGTGTTGTATCTTAATTATGGTTATGCCTTGAGCCAGACATCCCCACCTCATGTCTCTCTGTGGGATCACCTCAGCTCAGACTGTTTATGTGGGACACAGTAGCGGGGGTTGAAAAGGGATCAGCAGGTCCCATCAGGTCCTTTCCTTTGCTTCAAATTGGGAGGACGTGGCTGTCCGCAAAATCTCCAATCAAGAATTAACTCTGAAATACTCTGTGTCACATTTCTAACTCCCCTCAAGGGGAAGGGAGAGGGGGACACTGGGAGAGGCAACGGGAATAAAGGAAGAGATGAACAAAACTTTGCGAAGTCTTCTGTTCCCATGCTGTGTGATGTAATAACCTGCAGAGCAATACGGTGACACTCTGACTGATATGATAACCGGTAGCAATGGCACAAGAAGCCATACAGTATAATGGTCAGACATTATGGTCTATGGAGCAGGTGGATACCTCTATCTTCTAGAGCTATTCACCTGATGGAGACAGATGTGGTATTTAGCTCATAGAGTGATGATACGGGGTTTCGGTCTCCGACAGCGTATACAGAAGTTCCTATTCCTTTACTGGTGAATGGAAGGATAACTAGTATAACACTCCAATCATACCAAAAATCGAATAAATTGGAGCAGAGCAAAAACTACTACTCGGTCATCTAGGTCCATGTTTTCTTTCTTGATTCTCAGATACTGGAAGGTGCTACAGTGAAAAGTGCTTCCATAAGCAATTAATATGACTATAGGTCCCACACCCTTGGCAGTTTATATGGCTAATACGTGAGATGGGGTTGTCATTTTCTAGCACATTATGATAATCAAGATTTACGGCATGCAAGGGTGTTGGCCTTATAGCCATATAAACTGCCAAGGGTGTGGGACCTAGAGCTGCACTCTATATCCCATTTTAAACATGAGGCAGGCCAGCATTTCCATGGCTAAGCGTTTGCATTTTGCTGCACTTCCCTGCCCTCCGCTCCTGCCTCATGTGATGTTGACTAGCAGCAGGAGATGCGTGCAGGTCAGGGCTGGAATTCACAGCTGCCCTTGCTTTCATGAGGTCACTTTCTTTTCCTCATTAGTGGCTGACACAGCCTGAAGTGCTGGTGACAAGTGTGACTAGCTGCTGGGCTTGGCCCTAACCCCCTGCGCTTGCCATCCTCAGGTTTCCTATTGTGTTGTGTCTTAATTATGGCTATGCCTTGAGCCAGACATCCCCACCTCATGTCTCTCTGTGGGGTCACCTCAATCAGCTCAGACTGTTTATGTGGGACACAGTAGTGGGGGTTGGAAAGGGATCAGCAGGTCCCATCAGGTCCTTTCCTCTCCTTCAAATTGGGAGGACGTGGCTGCCCGCCAAATCTCCAATCAAGAATTAACTCTGAAATACTCTGTGTCACATTTCTAACTCCCCTCAAGGGGAAGGGAGAGGGGGACACTGGGAGAGGCAACGGGGAATAAAGGAAGAGATGAACAAAACTTTGCAAAGTCTTCTGTTCCCATGCTGTGTGATATAATAACCTGCAGAGCAATACGGTGACACTCTGACTGATATAATAACCGGTAGCAAAGTACAACGGCACAAAAAGCCATACAGTATAATGGTCAGAGATTAGGGTCTATGGAGCAGGTGGATACCTATATCTCCTAGAGGTATTCACCTGATGGAGACAGATGTGGTATTTAGCTCATAGAGTGTCGATACAGCGTCTTGGTCTCCGACAGCGTATACAGAAGTTCCTATTCACTATTAGCAAATGGAGATCTTGACAATTAAGAAAAAAGTAAAAAAAAAAAAAGTAAAAAAAAATCCTTGTTAATAATAGGGACCCGACCTTTCTGACGAGGTCACCACTGAATTTTGGAATGGTCTAATCCATTTTGAAGTTTGCAGTAATCCAGGCAAAAGCCAATGGGTGTTAACAAACCTAGCGCTGGCTCTAGGAATGCTGCATCTGAACCTAGTCCTGCTGACTAAGCCACCATAGAAATTAGACATCAAGATATGAAATTTTCAGTCATACTGTGCAGAAATGTAATATTTAAAGCTGTCAGATCTAGTGTCGGACTGAGGTGCCTAAGGACCATCAGAAAAATTCATTCTGGGGGCCGAAGAAAAAGTACAATGCTACCTGCTCACATAGCGGCAGGCAGCAGCAAGACACCCAAGATGATTGGTTATGGGGGTCCCTGCAGCGACTTTGACATGAAAGGACCCTGGGGCAAGAGGATACTGGCTAGCCTGCTTCTTCCTAGAAGTCATCTCAGTTTCCTGGTGTATCTATAATAATATACTGAGCAGTCTCTCAAATAATCTACCAAATTTTTTTATATGGACGCATAGGGTGGTTGAGGGGCCGACCGGGGGATTCACATGTTATTCGGTGGGCCAGTCCAAGCCTTGTTAGAAACATCAAACTAGTTTGAAATAAGCTACCTGACTGCAATCCAATCCATTCCCATAGAGCCATAGTTTCCATATGTGGCACGGATAATGGTTAATGAGCATGAAATAGAAATCCAAGCTCCCACCCTTGCTTCCAGTTTTAGGCTGTGTCTGTGCTATAAACCGACAGTTCTTGGTTGGCCTCCACGGGTAAAATGCCCCCCTCTCCATGTGTATGTGTATTCAATGGGGAAATGGGAAAAAGCTGCCGCCAGACACTTCTGGCGGCAGCCTATCTTTCAGGAGAACAAATGGATCGGACTTCACCTGATCTCCCTTTCCCCTGACATCATCTGTTAGTTATGACATGCAGTAATGCTGGTAATAGTAGTATTTTAATCAAAGCCACCCGCCCTGCCATATTTATGTGTAATCTTTTCCTTCAAACATCAGGTCTTTACAGACCCAGATCAGCTCTGCAATGAGGTTGTACAGCCATGTACTACCTCTCTGGGGGCTGTATTTCCCCTGTAACTGGGGCTAATATGTCAGCCCCAGTTAAAGGAAATATCAGCAATAAAATAAAATAAAAAATATAATGTTAAGTGTTCCCTTGAATGACCTTACAGGGGATACAAAGTGTAAAATAAAAAATGTATTTAAAAAATCTCCACGATGCAGCTTCTAGCCCCGCCCCCAGCAACCATAACCCATACATCTCATATATCAAAATGACTGTTATGGAAATGGGACATAATAAAAAATATATATATTTTAGTTGCACTTGTGCTATTAACAAAAACTATTAAAAATAGAAATATCCCTCCCCCTTTTAACGTTTTTCCTTTTTATAAAAAATAAAATAAAAAATGACACTGTAAAAAGGCACAAATATTATATAACTAAATGGAAGAAAAGTTATGGCTTTCAAAGATGCATGTACTAATAAATACATAAAATGTGACTGGTCAGGAAGGGGGTTAAATGGCCCGGTCTTGAATGGTTAACCCCCCCTATCTCTACATCAGACCAAGCATGAAGCCAAGCATGAAGCATCTCAGGAGGGCCTCAAAGATCAATCCATTCACACCAACTTCACCCAGTTTACACACTGCAGTCCAGTCCAAAAGCCAGGTCTTCCATCACTTCCCATATATACTCAATCAATGGAATCGAAGGTCTTTGGGGGAAACCTATTAAGTGAAAATCCCCAGCATTCTGGCTCACTATGCGGAAAAAAAAAACTGATGTACATGCCTTGCACCACGTTTATTAGGTGTTTTAGAGACTTTTTGTGTCCTACCAAACAAGGGTACCAAGTGGCCAAGAGCAAAAGGGGGCAGGGTGGAAACATTTCTACAAAGTAAGCCAATCAGTAAGGGGTGCAACGTTCTACAAAAGTGTCTAACATGTCTAGAAAGATTCACCAAATTTATCATGCAATGTGACCCACTGTGATAAAAATGTGGCACATCTGTAGACTGCTTGCTCTAGGTTTATGCTGTCCAAGTACTAGACAGGATTAGTAAGTCTGCCCCATTGTCTTATGTCAGATCATCAAAATAGAACACAGCCTATTAATGAAATTCAGGACAGTGGGGTAACTACCACCATAGCAACCATAGCAGCTGTTATGGGGCCCACAGACCAGGGGCCCCCCAGCCAGCATACAGTGTCCTGACCAGATGAGTGGCACCTGTCCAAGCAGTGGCTGATGGAGGAGCCAGTGACAAGGACATTGTCCTACAACCTGCTGACTGATGCGTACAGGCATGGTCACAGAGTACTCTTTCACTAGTGCACACCCTATGCTCTGGAGCTGCAGTACAGTGTTGGACTGGGCTTCCTGGTACCAAGCAGAGGAAATTATTCTTGAGCCCCAACCCCTATATTATCAGTAAAGTTAAACAAAGACATAGACCCTAGTGGTAAGTGACTGGCTTCAATGGCAGCCAAATGCTTTTTTTTCTCCTGGATCATTGAAGACTATTATGGTATCAGAGCATGGGCCCACCGGAGGATCCTCTGGTGCTCTGGTAGGCCAGTATGCACCAGTGCATTCTCTAAGCCACCCAGTCAGAAATGGGTGAGGTGGCTTGTCTGTCCTGCGCTTGCCAAAATATGCTGAAACAGTATTCCAATCTGATGCTTCAATAAAGTAAATATGTCGGCACAACTTTCCTCTTCTCCAATCACTGTGATACCAAAGAACTCTACTGAACTTGTCCAGGGACGGCAAGTAATGGATAAATGGTGCTCTGCAAAATACTTCACAGTCCAATCTTCAAAAGATGAAAGAATGCGGCACTCACCATAAAATTTATTTCTTTATTAATTAATCCATAAAATACATAGGCTTTCAAGATGCCAAACAGTGTTACCACTACTGCACCCTGCTACTATCTCTAATGGGCTAACAAAACGTCATCTTATGTATTGTTGTCCAGGTCCTATACACTGTGCATTTCTAATCTGTTTGCAACTGATATGTTTATGTAATGTGCCTGGTTCACCAGCAAGTGGCAGCAAACACGGCAGAGCTGTACTTAACTTAACTTACTTACTTAACATTCCATTCTAACCCCCCCTCTGTAAGGGAGTGGGCCAGCCCTACTTCCCGCAGGAAGGATGGGGACCAGTTAGTTCCAGTTCTAAGGGTGTGCAGGGGCATGTCTCTTCTCGACGTGCCCACGCCAGCCAGAGCACCCTAAGCTCTGCTGGCCATGGAGGCCAAAGCTTAAAGCCTCAGGAGCCAGGAGGAAAGTTCCCTGGCATAACCTAGAGTCAGACTACAGAGAAAGCACAGCATCAAGAAGAAAGCAAAGATACTATTTAAGCTTGTCAGTACCACAGAGTCAAAGAGAAAGAGAGCAGAGTTAAGTTTGCCTGACAGTTTCATGCTAAAGCCTGCTGGAACCAAGACAAAGCCTGTAAACCGTTTTGGAGAACGTTTATTCAAAGTAAAGCTGCCAATGAACTTCATCTCAAGGTCTGGACTCCAGTTATTCTTTTATCCCTCAACTATTCCCCCTATTTATTGCTTCAGAGCCAAAGCCTGGGGTCCAGCAGCATCCAGGTAGGAGCATAGTGACACACAAAAAGAGACATTTAGGCCGCACTACACCACTCAGCATTTCCTACACCTGGGACGCATTATAGAGAGGGCCCTGGGGGAGGCGCCCGTTGCAACTGGGCTTCCACAGGCCTGTGGAAGAGCAGTGAGAAAGGATTTTATGGTGAGTGCCGCATTGTTTCATCTTTTGAAGGTAGTATTCCAATCTAAACAAAGGAGACTTTTTGGGCCATGCCCTTCATTAATGAATGCACACCCTCAGCTGACAAACACACAAACGTTTGTGCACAGTTGTCTATGTGACCAGCGAATGAAGCTGTCCTGGCTGCCACCACAGAGGTAAACAACCAGATCACTCTGTGATGTCATTGGCCCTGGATGCCAGGAGGCCCCATTGTGACATGCACAGTGGTTCATCTATCTTGGTTGGGGGGGTGAGGGCAACAGACACAAAACTGATGTGAACTATTTATTTTCTATGGGGCCGCTGAAAAATAGCCGAGCTCTGAGAGTGGTGGATGTTCATGCGCGGTGCGCTCCCAATCACTTCTATGGGGAGAGTGCTTGGTGGTGGCGGGACCGGAGTCCTCCAGCTGCCACTTTGTGAGGCTCCATTCCCGATATAGGTGCGGGTCGCAGAGGTGGGACCCACACCAATAAGACAATGGGGGCATATCCTTGCAATATGACCCCATTGTCTGCGATGAGACAACCCGTTTAAGGGGCTGTATACTTTTCATTATGCTGAGAAGCAGGTATAGATCAAAGCATAGATGGCTGCCACTCTAGTGCCCCCTTGAAGCAATGGGGGAGTACAACTGGGGTTCCTGAGGCCCAACAGAGAGAAATTTTTCTTGACGCCCAACCCCTACTTAATCAATAAAGTTTAATAGGTATTGATTTAAAGAAATAGACCATAGTAGCATGTGATAGGAAATGCAGCCAAATGGCAGGAGCATCCTTTGGTACTCTGGTGGCCCAGTCTGACCCCGCTTCAGTACCAGCATTTTCTAAATCTCAATGACCTGTGTGGCGGTCATGGAGAAAACTAGGGCTGATATTTTGTTGCAGTGTAGAGGCCCTCAGTGCTACACACTTTATATCCATGTTCGCAACTGTACTCCAATCATCATCAACTTTTAGTACTGATAGATGCTTTCTCACTATGGCACATATTTCGGTATATTCCTTACTATAGTTGGTAATAAAAGTTACACTATTGGCAAAAGCAATAGAAAGGAAAAGGAAAGGAAAAGAAAAATACAAATAATAATTTTTTTTATTCCTCCGTCACCATGATATGGACTCCACTTTTTGTATCTTATCCTGATATTGACAACACCTGACATGCTGTTCCTCATTTCTGATTGGAGGCAGTCTGCTATATTAATGTTGGTTGTATACACGTGCACTTGAGTAAGGATTCTAATGTTTTAATCCGAAACGCGTAGGTAAAAGAGTTTTTATAAAGACCATCGTTTTTATTGGGAAGCGGGAATTTGTTCCTCTTTTTTTGGATTTAACTAACCAGTATGTGTCATACTGTATGTGTCTAGTATTCTAAGCGATATAGCCCTAGTATCACCTGTTAGCGCACACATGTGCCATATGAGATGAATGGGCTCTGTATAGCAAACATAAACAAGTTTAGGCCATAGACGAAAAATGGGCCCCCAATTATATAGCTGCCACCCAGGACAAAAGGGGCCGTGTGTTTGTTTTCCTCCTCCACACACTTTTCATGACCCACGGACCATTTTTATTTTTTTTGCTAACAATGCAGTTCATCTCTCCTTGGGCCTAGGGAATGTAAGGTTGAATCCTAATAATAATTTCCTCCAGTAAACCCAAGGTAACCCAAGGCATTATATCTTATGATATGCCATATGCTGGGCCTCCTCAGTATTACAATTTGCAGAGTATACCTCCTCCCCCCAAAAATTCTTGTAATTAAACATTTTAGCTTTATGTGAAAATCCACATCACGCAGCATGAGCCTGTACTGCACTACAGTTATTTCGGGTGGTATTTATAGGAACATCTGGTGATGTTGTTTGCGATGAAGTGGATATTTCTGAGGAAGTGGAATAAGTTACACCAGAATTACTCACAGTACTGAGGTTGTTGACACAGGCAATGCTTGTCTATGCATTTGATCTAGTGCCTGTCTTAGATGTTAATGGAATGCTGTAAGTCTCAATCACCCTGCCAAAAAATGCTTTCTTTATTCAGGAACCAGTATGTTGGTCACATTTTGAAGAGGTCAAATGTAATGTCATAGATTGATACTGCTATAAGGACTTACCTGCAATTTCTTATAGGGAGTCTGTCAGCATTTTTAGTCATGCTAAACTGCTGACAGCACTAGGTAGAGGCTGCAGAGAGCAGGACAAACAAACCTTTTGTGAAGCTTTTTTCATCAGGAGTAAAATGAAGTGTGAATATGAAGTTTGAGTTCTACCAGATTCTGTTCCTGCAAGTGATGCCCAGGAGGTGAAGTGCTCTCTGAATTGAGTTTCTTGACAGGCCCTCCCTTTTGCTCTGACTGACAGTTGTAGCACCCAACCAGGCCGTGAAGCATCTTAGGGCAGAGAGCACTTCACAGTGAAGCCCGACCTCCGGGGCCATTGCTGGAACAGAACCTGTCAGAATAAAAGTTCAAATTCACACTACTCCTGATAATACAAGGTTCACAAACGATACGTTTATGCAGCTCTCCTTACCCCTACCTAGTGCTGTCAGCAGGTTGCCATGGTAAAAACAACTGACAGGCTCCCTCTAAAAATGTGTTACGTTCCTAGCTGGTCTTCATCATCATCACATATTGTAGGCGCTTCTTCATCTGCATCATTTGTTGAGCCTTAAGGTAGGGCTACATGGCAACATGTGTTACGTGACAGCAAGTCGCTGAAAAATCACGTGACGCAAAAATATATGGGACTTGTCTGAAACTTGCTGCTGCGCGACTATTTTAGCACTGTGTTTTGGCTGTGAAAACACAACCAAAGTCGCATGTCGAGCACAACTTATATTAAAGCCTATAGAGTAAAAGTCATGTGCGACATGTGACACAAAATCCAGCATGTCTGCATTTCTTGCGACTGTTGAGTCTCAGTACTAGGGATGAGCGAACCCGATGGGTTCGGCGTTTGGGTTATGGTGGAATTCCATTATGGATTCCGTTATCACAGAATATAGAATATAATTCTATGACAGAATGCACTCTTGAAGTCTTTAAGAGGCATTCCGTTTTGCATTCTGTCATAATAGAAGTCAATGGGCAGCAAAACTGATCCATCCGGTTTCCGTTATGCAGGACAGGACTTTGTTTTTCGTCCTGCATAACGAAAACCAGACGGATCGGTAATGCTGCCTATTGACTTCTATTATGACGGAATGCAAAACGGAATGCCTCTTAAAGAATGCCTCAATAGTACATTCTGTCATAGAGTTCCGTTATATTATGTGATAATGGGATCCATAACGGAATTCCACCAGTACCCGAACCCAAACCTGAAAACGTTGGGGTTGCTCATCCCTAGTTAGCACCATTAAATGGCACTAATCTATGGTATATTTAATATATATTTATATATAATCATTTCTTACAGCATGAAAATTTGACAATTTGTAATTCTAGACTTATACTGCTATGTGTTGCAGGGATAGACTCCTTTCTCTGGATACCAACTATTGGTTGGCTTACTTTAAGATAATTTTATGCCAGAATTAAAATTTTGCCACAAACCATCGCATCTTAGGCAAAGCCCCTTTACAGCAAAGAAATATAAAAAATGGAGTAACAAAACAGGGAAAAAAGCAAGGGTTGAGGGATAGGGTGGGAGCGCCAAGGGGCTATTGTATATTAAGAAAGAGTGTGGAGAGAAATTTCTTATAAAAGGGTGACCATAGAAATCGGGAGAGGCTCTGAAGGGTGGGCTTTACCAGTCCCTATGACTGTCATATATCTTCTATATGAAAGAATCTTCATATAAAAGAGAGGATAAAAAAAAAATAAAAAATTATATTATCCTTCAGGCGGACATAAAAAAACGCCTCTAAGTTCTTTTTATCAAGTATCTTAATTTGATTTGTGTAAGCAGTGAAACAAAGGAACAATTGTATAATCGTTTATTATAAAAACCAAGAATATAAAACAATACAACTGCAAAACAAATGATGAAGTTACAAAGTAACACCCAAAATGTACCACACAGTGGCGCTAATACACCCCTATCTGATCAGCACAGTATGATTTAATGATTTATGACGACCAGTGTCATACTTTTAACAAACGACTTATATACCAAGAGAAACTTAGGATCTTCTGTTATCAAACAGGTTATAGCAATAAAACACGGATTTACAGGAAAATAACTGTTATCCCTTGACTCTGTTTTCCTATGACCAATCAAAAATATATGATATTAATATGATAAAATATTCAGCTCGGCAATCAAATTAAGGAAAATAACTTTCCAAGGGTTTAGTCCTCTTTTCAAATAATGTCAGATCTTCCATTTACAATATGCATCTTTGCTAAGAGAATAATCAGCATTATGGAGGCACCTAAGACTATATATTCCCACAGTATGGGAACTCTTGGCTATATACCGAGAGAAATATCTTATTAATATCATGAGTAGTAAACAAAATATACGTTACCGGGTCAAAGGTAGACAGAGTTCAGATGGGACCAGTTCTGAAGAACTTTCCTAGTAATCCAAAAAGAATAATCCAAGTTTCTTCTGATAAAGTTTTTCTTTTTGATTGAATGAATGGATCAATGGATATATGGATCTTTTTTTCTCTCTCTCTAGTTCTCTCTTGCTACCCCGCACACAAGTAATTATTCCCCCCCTTATCTAAGAATCATCCCCTTTAGGTTAGGTATTCCCAATCAGGTAAGGTGGGTGTACTTGCATGCTAATAACACCATGATGTCATATCAACTCCTAATATGGTATAGAACCAATAATGAAATAATATAATATTGTCCATCTGCCTCCAGATGGCACTGCGGTATTGCAGATGAACATCACAACTTTTAAGCATTAAAATTAAATATCTAATAAAACGTTCACAGGACCTCGTTGACCGATTCTTAATAAATCATTGAGGAAGGTCTTTTCCTGCCACTTTTAATTACCTATATCCTGGACTTTTTGGGGTTGACTGTCTTCTCCTATCTTTTTGAAATATAGGTTGACTTGATGGAAATTTTATATAGTGGCTTTGATGCTTGGCATTGGAACTTGTACATTTCACTTATCTACATCCATGAATAACTATTGTTTTGAAATAACATTTACTCTTCCCAGAAATCCAATTAACATAATTGTACTTGTTTCTGTACCTTGTACTATACCTTCTAAATGGTAAATACATGGTATGACATATATATAAATCGATACATTGTTACACATAGATAACACATTATATGAATTATTGATTAACATATGTTGTAATCTAAATATACCATGCTGAGATATATATAATATAATTATGAATATATAAATTGAACTTCATATAGCAGGTGTGCCTCAAGGATATGAGACCTTATCAAGTAACCTTGTTCCCTCCAGACAGATATGTCTTAGGGAGTTGACTTACTCCTTACAGATGGTCCCATATCTTTAGCAATAACTTTTAAACACAATGTCCGTTTATGTTCACAATAATTTTTTTAAAAATTGAACTTGCCATGAACTCATGCCATGAACTCATCTTGGCTTCCTCAGCCACATAATAGAACTTTGGTTCAGGCTGATTTTATTCTTAAAGGCAATGAGATGAGCATACATTTTGATCATAATGTAATTAGATAATATTGTATACGTATGAAAATGCACAACAATGAAGAGCCTGGTACATCTCTGGATCTCCTAAAAAAGCCTTTGCCCTGCGCGATTCAGCACAGGGCAAAGGAGTGCATCGGAGCATGAAATCCTCCGATGCTCATATTAGGGGGGATGACTGGGTGAAAACTGGGGTATGTCCGGGTTCAACAGTGAACCCAGACAACCCCTTTAATATAGTCTTGTTTGGGGTCTTAATGTGTTATTTGAGAATATATAATTTCTAAAACGGACAACCAGCCTGCCTCCCCTATTGAAAGTGTCAGAATTTTCTTGCTTCCGTCATTATGGTCCTCTGCTTTGGCTCCTGCATCTCCATCTTCCAGTCCAGGGGTTTGTTTTCTTCCGTAGGGGTTTGTAAAGGACACCTCACAGCTGAAGGCAGCAGTTGGCTGGAGAGGATCAGACGACTAAGCCCATGCTGGGGAGGAAGAAAACAAACCCCAGACTGAAAGATGGAGACCCCAGGATCCAGTGCAGAGGACTGGAAAGGCATGGAGCAGGTATGATCCTTTCAGTAGGAGAGGCAGGCTGCCAGCACCTGCTAGAAATTATGTATTCCCAGACGAGCTCTTTGAGTGCATTAAACTTGTTCAGGAGCTTCAGGTGGCCCTGGAAAAGACCTAAAAGGGGCCCCATATTGTAGGTGGGTCCAAATTGACAAAAGGTGAGGACAACACAAGTAGACAGGACTAGCAATACCATACTGCAGAACAAAATACCTCCCCAGCAGAACCAAATACCACAGTGCAGCACAAACTACTGCATCCCCCCCTGTATCACAGTCCTGAGGACAGCAATACAGCTGGATTCAGGAAGGCACCTGCGGCCACGGCCGAGTGCATTTGATGCTCCTAATAGAAATTAATTTCTATTGAGAGTATGAGATCATTATGTATCCAGCCAGTGGCCATGAGAAGGGCTCGGGCAGCACCCTGGGCATCAGCCCCTTATGGAAATTTCTGTGTGCGATCTATGGCCTGTCCACCCCTGACCTTGTCCTGCATTATCAGGTATATGGTGGGAAGCATTATGTTGCCACATTATGAACTTTGCTGCAGAGAAATTGTTGGGACTGATAGCAACCTTCCTATCAACGGCAAGGCAAAATCTCAGATTCTGACTGTTTAGCCACTTAGGTATCATGGCCAGAGTGCTCAAGGTGCTTTAAACAGTAGGGGACGCCATTTGAATACAGATCGTCACTTTGGAAATTTCCATTTGCCAGAGATCATATACTGGCAGACAGGTGGCCTAAAAAAGGTCCCTAAGCGATACTGCCTGCTAGAACATACTTAGATATGCTCCAGCAGATTGTCTGCCTTTTAAAGGGGTTATCCGATGACTAATGTAAAAAATGGAAATCAGACACCATACAGTACAGGACAATCTCTTTCTAACAAAGCCCAGTCCTGTACCTCACATGGATCCAGAGATCTCTCCATTTATTTCTCTGCTAGATTTATATCAAGCTGACAGCTCATGGGGAGGGTCTTTTCTGCTGGAGCTAAGGGGGCGTGTCTCAGCTCTCCCTATCACAGCTCAGGAGGCAGTTGAAGGATGAAACTGAGCATGTGCGGCCTTCTCGGAGATCCAGACAAAGAAATAAAAAATAAAAAAACAGCAGGTAGCGCTATACATTTTATTAAATAACTCACAGGCTATGCTATATTTTTAATTACATGCAATTACAAAAGTGTTCAAATCCAGGTGCTGGTTTGAAAACTATAGAATATTTTTTGTGGGACAACCTCTTTAAATATGTACAGGAACCAGTCATATGACATGACATTGCAGTTTAAAATAAACATGTAATAGTCTCCTAATAACTTTAATTCAAATGTAATTGATTGTTCAATAAAAAAAAAACATGATAAACACACGTTTTGGAAATAAATGTTTTATTCAATAAGAGTTCCCAAAAAAAAAAACATATTGGTAAACAATCCACAAAATTTTATAATTTTTTTATATAAAAAAGTATGTAAAATATAAAAAAAAGTATAACAAAATAGCTTTTTTATGCATTCCCTGTTTTAAACATATTATATATAAATATATGCACACTACTCACAAAAAGTTAGGGATATTTGGCTTGTGGGCAAAATTTCAGGATGAACCGAAAATGCACTCTAACCTTTATAGGTGAACTTAATGTGACCTTCTCTAAAGTTTTAAATGCACAGGTCCAACTGTTTCATGTTTCAGTAATTTTTGCACAACTTGCTGTTCTCTAACAAGGGTGGCAACGGCAAAATTCAAAACAGGTGTTTGATCCATGAATCGCCCAATACATTTCCTGATTCAATTAGAATTGGTATTTAAACAGTCCTCCTCATGATGCTGTTCACATTTTGACATCATGAGACCAAGACGACACCTAAAAATTGATGAACAGTACCTCGACATTGTGAGGCTTCAAGCAGGATGTTCTCAGACGGAAGTGGCCACTAAGCTTAGAGTGTCACAGAGTGTCATCAGCAGGTTGCAACAGAGATACAGAGAGACTGGAAGAGTCACAGAAAGGTATAGAAGTGAACGTCCTTTACTCACATCCCACACTGGGAAAATTGGCTTCTACCTCACAGGAATTTTTTTGCCTTCCTCTGGATCAACTTGCAGGATAACAGGCCAAACTGGATGGACAAATGTATTTTTTCGGCCACCAACATCAAGGAGAGCGCTAACCATCAGCCGCTGTTGTCACCAGACGAGCCTTTGGTGGTGGTGGTGTTACAGTGTGGGCAGGTGTGTCTAGTCAATACAGAACTGCCCTACACTTTGTGAATGGTACAGTGACAAGCCCATACTACTTGAATAACATCATTAATCCAGTCATTGTGCCTCTGCATGAACAACACAGGCCTAATTTTATCTTCATGGACGACAATGCGTCAGCTCATCGAGGTCGCATCATTAGGGAATGGCTACTGGAGACTGGGGTACCTCAAATGGAGTGACCTGCACTTTCTCCAGACCTCAATCCCATTGAAACCCTATGGGATCAGCTGATTCACCGTGTAGATGCTCATAACTCTGTACCCCAGAACCTCAATGACCTGAGGGCCACCCTTCAATAAGAGTGGGATGCCATGCCTCAGCAGACAATAAGTCGACTTGTGAACAGCATGAGATGTCGTTGTCAAGCTGTATTTGATGCTCAAGCCCACATGACAGGTTTTTGAGACATTGACATTTTTGTGGCGGTATACCCACCACTGTTTTTGGCTTTTGTTTTGATAAATAGTTTGAGATGAGGAAATCACCATTACATGCTTCTACCTAAATGCCCTACTTTCATTATATAATATCTCTGTAACTTTTTATGTTTTCCATAAATTTCACCCGAGAGCCAAAAGTCCCTAACTTTTTGTGAGTTGTGTATATACTGTATATATGTTACCTTTTTATACCCTAAAATTATGGTTAAAAAAAATCTTTATCTGCTGAAGTCTCTTGGAAGAGTCGGTGCATAACAGTGGGTTGGATCCCTGTGTCCTGATAAGTGGGGGTCCTAGAAAAGGGACACTAACCTATTATGCATAACCTGTTGACATGAATAGGAAAATGATGTTTAAACTTCATTGATAATGAATAGAGGTCATAATATGGATTTGCTGAGTTCAGTTTAACTTTTTCATCTTGAAGTCCCTAAGTTTGTGTTGTGCTTCTTGCTGATCACCACTAGAGGGCCACAATAAACCGCATCATGGTTACAGCTCAAAATGTTCCTTGTACACTTGTGTGTCATGTACATGTTTTATATATCTATGTATTTCATAAGTAATTAATATATAAGTAATACATATATAATATCAAGAAGACCAATATAGAAAGATGATGCATGAGGTCCAAAATAGGTCATATTCTTATGGATGCCCATAAACTTAGGAAGAGATACATCTGAACTGCAAAATGTAACTGCTAATATAATTTACACACATGTATGTTTTTGGAGGCTCTCAGACGTGGAGAGAAAAGTAATTACATTTTCTCAACTTTCTGCCAAAACTTCCCATTAAGACCACTATAGTCAACCTGAACTCAACATGGGGCCATAGACAAGAAATAATAGGTTTACTAGTCTTTTATGTAATCCAAACTTTTTGATATTTTCCATTTGGTGAATTTCCATTTTGTGCACGTATGCATTTTATATTAAGGAGTTGTGTGGCTAAAGCTTGGCGTGGGTATGACTTTTATTATAAACATCTTTCAGCTATAGTGAAAGGGTTAAACAAACTGCAAGTAGGGTGTGCACTCAAATTTGGCACAAATTGCTTGAGAGTTCAAGTATCTAATAAGCTGATCTGCAGAATGAGTCATCAGCAAAAAAAAAAAGCAGACCCAGTCGTGCTCCTAATGAAAAGAACTTCAAAATGTTAAAGGGTTATTTCCATCTTATAAAGTGATATCACTGGCCTCTAGAATCACCACCAGGCATAAGAATGAAGGGGCCGCAGCACTGACTTACTTAACTCTGGGTCCCCTTCTATGGTCTCCCTGCACAATAACGGATATCCCGGAGAATGATAGTGCTTGCTTTTTCCTAAAGTGTGCAAGCACGACTACTACTGATGGATTGCAGGGTGGTAGTAACTGGAAACGAACAGTGTTAAATGTGATGGAAATATGAATCCAGCCAGAAAAGGAAGTAATATGGACAATCACAGTACATTAGTAAGTGGCTTAAAATATATGAAAAAAGGGATTTCAGCTCACCCACCGTCCTCCTTCGCAGTGCACGGATCCTGGACCAGGAATCAATCAGAACAGTAGAAAAAATCCAGCAGCAGGCTCAGGATAAAATCCAATTTCTTTAATTCTTAATTATAAAGGCTGACCAGACAGGCAAGGTCTATGCGTTTCGACTGTACGTTTTAATCATGACCACCATGATTAAGACGTACAGTCGAAACGCATAGACCTTATGGATGATGAACTAATAAAGTATATGTATTTTTAATTTAATTATGTACTGTGTGGTATTGGATTTAATCTAGTAGCACACAGTGGTCATAAAGTTTTGTAGCCCTATAGTTGTTCAAATGATAACCTTCTTTACAAATGATAATCTCCTTTACAAATGATGCACTACTTTACAAATGATGCACTACTTTACAAATGATGGACTTCTTTACAAATGATAACCTATTCTCAGGATAGACCGTCACTATCTGACTAACTGATCAGTAGTAGACATTCTGCACCCCTGCAGATCAGCTGTTGGCACTTGCCGATCACATAGTGAAGTGATGACTAGGGATGAGCAAATCGATTAGCATGAGACTTTGTTAGAATACTGTACAGAGCGGGAGCTCCGCGAGACTTCGGGTAATAACTTCAAAAATTTATTTCTACAGTAAAAAAAACTTTTTACCAAACTCAGGTTTGGTTCAAAGGTACCACTTGGAAACGAAACCGAATTCGTTAAATGGTTTTTAATAGCAGAAATTAATTTCTACAGATTCATTCAAACTTTAGTGTCTATGCTGGGTACTGCATAGTAATTTACAGTTTGGACACATTCTTGAAACTTTGTGAGAAACAAGAATTGTTTGTACTGTATGACGTTTAGGACTAAAACATAGATTTTTGAAGAGGCTTACACACAAACTACACTTGTGCAGTAAAAAGTTTCTATATTCCGATGTGTTCATCTATACAATAGAAGATGCAGTTTATAAAAATGCAACTCAAAGCTGCACACTTATGATCGCCTTCATTCAACTTTTTATTAAAAAAAAGTTATTTTAAGCAAAATGGCATGCAAATTCAGGTTAATAACAATAACTCTCACCCTATTTAATGAAGATTTGATGAAATTATGCATTATGCAGCCTAAAGCTATTATTCAAAGAAGAAAAATCATTTAAATGTTTGTTTGTTACTACACAATTTACACTTAACCACCTTCATGCAACCTTGCTTCGAACAGTGTATTGCAGCCAAACATGCATGAATATGTGACCCAGCATACGGCATAGCTCCAAACAGATGAATTACAATGTATATTTTTAAATCCATCATTTATTTCCCATTTCTTTCATAAACCCTGAGCCTAATCTATGATAACTTTTAACTTGTCTCTGTTCAAACCTTGTTACCAGGCTCTGCCATTTATGGCATAATGACATTGTAACGGATCTCCTAGCACCCCGACCGGGTACCTCCGTTGATGGATGCTCTTAGTGCTTCCCGAGGACTCCAAGCACTCTGCTTGACACCGATACCACCACAGGAGCCAGGAACAGGAGCAGCTCTTACAATATCTAATAGTATAGCCAGGGGAGTATAGCAAATCTTCAGCGTATAGCAATCCCACGTGTCGATCAGTTACCCAAACACCAGCCTCAACATGATGAAGGGTAAAACAGGAACTCTTTATTGAACACACAGCATTGACTTATATACACATGACATACTGAAGACATGACATAGCAGCCAATCCTGTACAGTTTAAACACAAAACTAACCCTATTCAACAAACACAATGGCATTGTCTGTGACGCAATTAACAAACACACTGGCATTGTCTTTGACGCAATCAACAAAATACAATGGGCATTGTCTTTGACGCAATCAACAAAATACAATTACCAAAACACATTGGGCTCTGCCTGTGATACAATTACCAAACATAATGGGCTAACTTAATCACTCACAGACAGAAACCACACATTTTTCCCAAAACACTGAAAACACCTCAAACCCCCCACAAATCCCCATAATGTATACATCCATGGATAGCTCTGATCTGGGTGAACAACATATCCAAAAATCACCCAGATCCGAGCAGGGGTTCCCGAATTCCATGGAAGTCACATTTGGCCGACCGCAAGCATGGCTTTCCTGCCCAAAACAGTTCCACAGATTTAGGCTGTGCGGCCGGTCTGTCTTCTCCTTCAAGGTTAGTATATGGGCCATAATCCTGAGGCAAAAGGCTGGCAAACAGGCCCTTCCAAAACCCAGTGATGAGGTTATTTTCGCCACAGACATCTTAGCATCTTCTATGAGCTATGTTGAACATGAAAGTTACATTTGTATTGTGATTTGCAGATTAAAACAACCCTGGTACTCATGTCTCTAGGTACAAAAGTCTATCATTATTTGTTACTGCTGTTTTCTCTAAATCTAAATAAATCCAATATTTTGTGTGAATATTTTCATAATATATCCTTACAGGGGTAGAATACGAAGGCCACCCTCTCCTACTTCCCTGTAGATAACCATGCAGTTGGAGGGTCCGAATGGCTTACAAAACCTGTAGTGCTGAACTGACAGATCACCTGCCACTCTCATTCTGATACTGTACTTTTTATTTTTGAAGCCAAACTGACCCTTAAAAAAATAATATATATATATATATATATATATATATACTGTATATTTATTTATATATAGAGTCAAGACATCCCCTTTGAAATCACGAAGTTCAAGCCATAGAGTGATGCATAGAGACAGACTAGAAGCTTGCTAAAGAGGGATTTATTATTATGGCATGTAGCCACAATTTATATTTGTATATCCATGTATCACTTACATGGTTAAATTAGTTATAGACAGTGTTCCCTCTAAGCCTTGGCAGCTGCTAAGCGGGGTCGGCTAAGAGCCGGGTACAGCGCCATCAAAGGTGGGCAATAGGAAAATCTAAGATAATTGTCACATTAAAGAGAATACAGTATAACTCCTGCACCATCTTGTACAATACAGTCTAATCCCTGCACCATGCTGTACAGAATACATTATAATCCCTGCACCATGCCGTACAATATATAGTATAGTTCATACACCATGCTATACAATATACAGTATAACCCCTACACCATGCTGTGTAAAATACATTATAATCCCTACACCATGCCATATAATATACAGTACAGACCAAAAGTTTGGACACACCTTCTCATTCAAAGAGTTTTCTTTATTTTCATGACTATGAAAATTGTAGATTCACACTGAAGGCATCAAAACTATGAATTAACACTGGAATTATATGCATAACAAAAAAGTGTGAAACAACTGAAAATATGTCATATTCTAGGTTCTTCAAAGTAGCCACCTTTTGCTTTGATTACTGCTTTGCACACTCTTGGCATTCTCTTGATGAGCTTCAAGAGGTAGTCACCTGAAATGGTCTTCCAACAGTCTTGAAGGAGTTCCCAGAGATGCTTAGCACTTGTTGGCCCTTTTGCCTTCACTCTGCGGTCCAGCTCACCCCAAACCATCTTGATTGGGTTCAGGTCCGGTGACTGTGGAGGCCAGGTCATCTGGCGCAGCACCCCATCACTCTCCTTCATGGTCAAATAGCCCTTACACAGCCTGGAGGTGTGTTTGGGGTCATTGTCCTGTTGAAAAATAAATGATGGTCCAACTAAACGCAAACCGGATGGAATAGCATGCCGCTGCATCATGCTGTGGTAGCCATGCTGGTTCAGTATGCCTTCAATTTTTAATAAATCCCCAACAGTGTCACCAGCAAAGCACCCCCACACCATCACACCTCCTCCTCCATGCTTCACGGTGGGAACCAGGCATGTAGAGTCCATCCGTTCACTTTTTCTGCGCCGCACAAAGACACGGTGGTTGGAACCAAAGATCTCAAATTTGGACTCATCAGACCAAAGCACAGATTTCCACTGGTCTAATGTCCATTCCTTGTGTTCTTTAGCCCAAACAAGTCTCTTCTGCTTGTTGCCTGTCCTTAGCAGTGGTTTCCTAGCAGATATTCTACCATGAAGGCCTGATTCACACAGTCTCCTCTTAACAGTTGTTCTAGAGATGTGTCTGCTGCTAGAACTCTGTGTGGCATTGACCTGGTCTCTAATCTGAGCTGCTGTTAACCTGCGATTTCTGAGGCTGGTGACTCGGATGAACTTATCCTCCGCAGCAGAGGTGACTCTTGGTCTTCCTTTCCTGGGGCGGTCCGCATGTGAGCCAGTTTCTTTGTAGCGCTTGATGGTTTTTGTGACTGCACTTGGGGACACTTTCAAAGTTTTCCCAATTTTTGGGACTGACTGACCTTCATTTCTTAAAGTAATGATGGCCACTCGTTTTTCTTTACTTAGCTGCTTTTTTCTTGCCATAATACAAATTCTAACAGTCTATTCAGTAGGACTATCAGCTGTGTATCCTCCTGACTTCTCCGCAACGCAACTGATGGTCCCAACCCCATTTATAGGGCAAGAAATCCCACTTATTAAACCTGACAGGGCACACCTGTGAAGTGAAAACCATTTTAGGTGACTACCTCTTGAAGCTCATCAAGAGAATGCCAAGAGTGTGCAAAGCAGTAATCACACTTTTGGTCTGTCCTGTACATTATAATCCCTGCACCATGCCGTATAAAATGCATTATAATCCATACACCATGCCGTATAATATACATTATAATCCCTACACCATGCTGTTTAATACACAGTATAACCCCTACACCATGCTGTGTAATATACAATATAATCCCTGCACCATGTTGTACAATATACAGTATAATCCCTGCACCATGCCGTGTAATATACATTGTAATACCTGCACGGCTGTACAGTATACATTATAATCCCTGCACCATGCTGTACAATATACATTATAATCCCTGCACTATGCCGCACAGTATACATTATAATCCATACACCATACAGTAAAATATACAGTATAATCCATACACACATCTCTATTACCACGTGTCACATCCACAGGTATTTCTGTTATCTCCATATCGGACCACGCTCCAGTTCACCTTTCCCTCACCTTGACCAATACTCCTCCTACGATGTGGAGATGGCGCCTCAATGAGCAGATTTTAGAAAACACCAAAGCTTTCTCTGACATACAAACACAACTTTCCGCATTTTTTGAGCTGAATAAAAATTCTGGCCCCTCAAGCCCAATAATCTGGGAAACACACAAAGCCTTTGTCAGAGGGCTTTCATCTCATGGGGTTCCAAACTAAAAAAGGATAGGCAAAGGGAAATAGACGAGATGTTAGCACAGATAACACTTTTAGAAAAATAACATAAACGCTCTAGTCTAGACTAATAGAAACACCGACGGAATTGCGAACATTAAGGGAAAAACTCCTCACTCACATGCAAAATAAATCAGCTAAAGCTTACCTTCATTTCAGACATAGGCTTTACGCCCATGGTAATAAGGAAGGAAAGCTTATGTCTTCTCTTATTCAGAAAGAAAGAGCGAAGCAACACATTCATGAGATTAGAGACCACACAGGTCTGGTTACTTCCTCTCTCCCAGAAATAGCGGCAGCCTTCCATAGATATTACTCAGCTCTATATAACATTGATAAAACACCTGCTGTGCAAGAGAACAATCATAAGCAAGCTCTGATTGATGACTTCTTGAAAGGCATATCCCTGCCATACCTAGATCAGGCCATGATAGATTCCCTTCTTTCTCCTATTACACATAAGGAAGCGTGCATGGTCCTTTCCTCCTTCCCCCGGGGAAGAGCCCAGGTCCAGATGGACTCTCCTTGCTCTACTATAAAAAATTTCAAGATGTGCTCATGCCTAATCTCATTGAACTCTGTTCCTCGTTGTTTAGAGGTGATCCACTCCCTAGGCAAATGCAGGAAATCACATCACCCTTATTGCAAAGGAGGGAAAAAATCCGGAAGAGTGTGGGAGTTACAGACCCATTTCACTTCTAAATTTAGACCTTAAAATATGGGCTAAACTTTTGTCCCTATGCATAAAGAGGCTTCTACCCCACCTTATAGGTGAAGAACAATCAGGGTTTGTACCGGGGAGGGAGGGAAGGACTAACACGACCAAATTGCTTACAGCAATCTACCAAGCCCACGCTGAAGCTAGACCACTGGCCCTTCTCGGAGTAGACGCCGAGAAGGCCTTTGATAGAGTCAATTGGCTTTTTATGCATTCCATACTATTGAAGTTTGGATTTCCAGTCGCTTTCATAAAAGCGATTTTTTCGCTCTACTCCCAACTGTCAGCCTCTCTTCTAGTGAATGACTATTTGTCACCCCCTTTTGAGATAACGAACGGAACTAGGCAGGGGTGTCCGCTCTCCCCCACTCTGTTCGTACTTGTAATGAAAGCCTTGCTACAAAAGGTAAGACAGCATCTAGACATAAAGGGTTTCCCCACGCCAGATGGCGAGTTGAAAACACTAGCTTTTGCAGATGACCTCCTTTTTTTGCTTCCTGACCCAGAGATTGGACTCCCCCCTCTGGTTAAACTATTAGAAAAATTTGGAGAAGTCTCAAACTTTTAAGTAAACATCACGAAATCAGAAATCCTGAACATATCCCTCACTAAACAGAGCTACTTGAGGCTCAAAGGAACCTCTCCTTTCGCATGGGCTCCCTCATCCCTCAAGTATCTAGGTGTTCATATTCCTACCTCTATACACAAGGTATATGACATAAACTTTCGCCCTCTCCTTACTGAGATTAAAAAAACTCTTACAGACTATGATATTCCTCTGATATCATGGATTGGTAGGAAAAATGTTATACAAACATATGTCCTTCCCAAAGTCCTATATAAATTACAGATGTTGCCGATAGTCTTGCCGCAAACCTTCTTTACCAAGATGCGCTCCCTTTTCTCGTATTACCTATGGAAACAGAAACTCCCCCGTCTGGCACACAAACTCCTGACCATACCAACTAGGAAGGGAGGCATTGGCCTACCAGATGTCCAAACAATATATAGGGCGATTCAATTGAGAAGGTGGATCAACTTAACTACTTTTTCCGGCTCGCATACCCACCCTTCGATGGGCCGCAAAGGCTTATAAGGGAGACTTGGTGCGTGACATGTGGCTACCCCCCAAAGCACATAACACATATACAGGTCCTTCTAAAAAAATTAGCATATTGTGATCAAGTTAATTATTTTCTGTAATGTACTGATAAACATTAGACTTTCATATATTTTAGATTCATTACACACCAATTGAAGTAGTTCAAGCCTTTTATTGTTTTAATATTGATGATTTTGGCATACAGCTCATGAAAACCCAAATTTCCTATCTAAAAAAATTAGCATATTTCATCCGACCAATAAAAGAAAAGTGTTAATACAAAAAAAGTCAACCTTCAAATAATTATGTTCAGTTATGCACTCAATACTTGGTCGGGAATCCTTTTGCAGAAATGACTGCTTCAATGCGGCGTGGCATGGAGGCAATCAGCCTGTGGCACTGCTGAGGTGTTATGGAGGCCCAGGATGCTTCGATAGCGGCCTTAAGCTCATCCAGAGTGTTGGGTCTTGCGTCTCTCAACTTTCTCTTCCCAATATCCCACAGATTCTCTATGGGGTTCAGGTCAGGAGAGTTGGCAGGCCAATTGAGCACAGTAATACCATGGTCAGTAAACCATTTACCAGTGGTTTTGGCACTGTGAGCAGGTGCCAGGCCGTGCTGAAAAATGAAATCTTCATCTCCATAAAGCTTTTCAGCAGATGGAAGCATGAAGTGCTCCAAAATCTCCTGATAGCTAGCTGCATTGACCCTGCCGTTGATAAATCACAGTGGACCAACACCAGCAGCTGACATGGCACCCCAGACCATCACTGACTGTGGGTACTTGACACTGGACCTCAGGCATTTTGGCATTTCCCTCTCCCCAGTCTTCCTCCAGACTCTGGCACCTTGATTTCCGAATGACATGCAACAGTCCAGTGCTGCTTCTCTGTAGCCCAGGTCAGGCGCTTCTGCCGCTGTTTCTGGTTCAAAAGTGGCTTGACCTGGGGAATGCGGCACCTGTAGCCCATTTCCTGCACACGCCTGTACACGGTGGCTCTGGATGTTTCTACTCCAGACTCAGTCCACTGCTTCCGCAGGTCCCCCAAGGTCTGGAATCGGTCCTTCTCCACAATCTTCCTCAGGGTCCGGTCACCTCTTCTCGTTGTGCAGCGTTTTCTGCCACACTTTTTCCTTCCCACAGACTTCCCACTGAGGTGCCTTGATACAGCACTCTGGGAACAGCCTATTCGCTTAGAAATGTATTTCTGTGTCTTACCCTCTTGCTTGAGGGTGTCAATGATGGCCTTCTGGACAGCAGTCAGGTCGTCAGTCTTACCCATGATTGCGGTTTTGAGTAATGAACCAGGCTGGGAGTTTTTAAAAGCCTCAGGAATCTTTTGCAGGTGTTTAGAGTTAATTAGTTGATTCAGATGATTAGGTTAATAGCTCGTTTAGAGAACCTTTTCATGATATGCAATTTTTTTTAGATAGGAATTTTGGGTTTTCATGAGCTGTATGCCAAAATCATCAATATTAAAACAATAAAAGGCTTGAACTACTTCAGTTGGTGTGTAATGAATCTAAAATATATGAAAGTCTAATGTTTATCAGTACATTACAGAAAATAATGAACTTTATCACAATATGCTAATTTTTTGAGAAGGACCTGTAATCCTACTGACACCAACTTGCTCCTTAAAGGGGCTTCTAGTACTTAGGCTCTGCTCTCATCTTCCCTATCCCCCACTCTTTCCCCATTACTACCTTCCAGCCTAATACCTGTGGTCGTAGACAGGGAGTCTCTGACCTTTAAACCTATGTGGGATCAACTTGCGCACATTTCAGTCTTGAATATGTTCCCGAGCAGTGGGATTCCTAGCCTGGCTTATCTAAAGCTACTGCCCCCAAATTTCTCATTCACGTTTCTACACATATCACACTTTACTAGGTGTTGTAAAGATTTCCTCCAAGCTCACTACCCTTTCAGAGACTTGACTGAATTTGAATTGGACAGTCTTCAAGTTCAAAAAACTCTCTAAGCTACTGAACGTTATTAGAGGTTAAAAACACTTGAATAACCCAGGGTACATTGCTTCGTTGGAGAAAGAACTAGGTCTCTCTCTCAATGAGACAGAGATAACCCAGATTCTTCAAAACTCCCATGGATATTCAAGATGTGTTCGCCTGCAAGAGTCTCACTACAAAATTGTCGCGAGATGGTACAAAACCCCTGAGTTTCTCCATAAACATGGACTCTCTACCACTACTCTCTGCTGGAGATGTAACTCACATGTAGGCACACATACTCATATCTGGTGGGATTGTCCGGTTATACGCCCCTTTTAGTCTGAGATAGAATGCACAATAAGGAAAATTACGAGAGCAAAATTAACACCAACTCCTGCTTTAGTACTACTGGGATGTCCTACATTGGAATTTCGGCCATCCTCCTCATCCTTGATCACTCACTTTTTAGCCGCAGCTAAGTCTTTGATCCCTCTGAAATGGCTAAATACTGTACCCCCCACTATAGATGAGTGGTTTGAAAAATTGCATCAAATATGCAGATTTGAAGAGATGTCTAGTAGATCTAATCGCGCTCACCACAAGTTTCTCACAATGTGGGCTACTTGGTTGAATTCATCATACTTTACATCAGTACGCACCAACTTTAATTGACTAAACAGCATCCGTTTCGATCAAGTTCTTGAGGTACTCGTCTATCTTTCCGTGTCCAACCCGATCCCCTCCTTCCCCACTCCTTTTCCCCTCTACTCCACTCACACCCAAATCTTATGATTTTTGTTTTACAACAAGATTCCTATCCAGAATGTTGTTAAAATGTACATTTATACCGGTATGCAGTTATGCCGGTCTTACTTTGACTACTGCCTTGTAATTTGCCACCCAATGTCGAACCATTATCCCGTGTTGGGATTGTTGTGTAATAACTACTTAACTTCATTGGATATCTTTATTGCATATACAAACTAATAAAAACACAGATGATAAAAAGGCGCCCCATAGCAAAAAATAGTGGGTTCGCCCAACTAAATATAAATATTGAGCGTCAGCAGTCAGTTTCTTCTCCCGTTGTGAACATTGCCACCAGAACAATAGCTTGGCTAAACATCCAAGAAAAGAAGACCAGAGTATCGCAAGGGTAAGTCAATAATACAAAGTAGTTTTATTCAAAAACATACATCCAACACATGATGGAACATTTCAGCATAAAAAAAAACTTAGTGAAACGGTCAAAGGTGTTTTTTGCTGGTACCTTTTTGAATAAAGCTCCCTAATATTTTGGACTTACCCATGCAATACTGTGGTCTTTTCTTGGAGTTACACTGAACAAAAATATAAAAGCAACTTTCGGTTTTGCTCCGATTTTTCATGAGCAGAACTCAAAGATCTGAAACATTTTCTACATACACAAAAGACCCATTACTCTCAAATATTATTCACAAATCTGTGTTAGTGAGCACTTCTCCTTTGCCGAGATAATCCATCCCACCTCACAGGTGTGGCATATCAAGGTGCTGATTAGACAGCATGAATATTACACAGGTGTGCCTTAGACTGCCCACAATAAAAGTCCACTCTGAAATGTGCAGTTTGATCACACAGCACAATGCCACAGATGTCGCATCGTTTGAGGAAGCATACAATTGTCACGCTGACTGCAGGAATGTCTACCAGAGCTGTTGCCTGTGTAATTACCGTATTTTTCGCCATATAAGACGCACTTTTTTCCCCCCAAAAGTGGGGGGGAAATAGCAGTGCATCTTATACGGCGAATGTAGCCGATTTTGCCTAGTTTTCAATGATACACCCGCCGCGATGCCGTGCGGCGGGTGTATCAGCTGTGAGGGAGGAGGGGCTGGGGGCGGCATCTGCATTTATAAAGACAGCGGGGCCCGTGCAGTGACTGTATGCTACTACACGGGCCCCGCTTACTGTATAATCATAGGCGGCGTGGGCGCATGACGGAAGACTCACACTGCCAGCGCCCGTCCTCCCGGCCTGCCTCCTCCCTCCTCTCTGCTCCGAACGGCGAGCGCTTCTAATTGTAAGTAATAGACAGCGCTCATCATTATCGCTCATTATGCTTTTACATGCAGTGCACACAACAATTAACTATTAGGGATATGATTATACAGTAAGCGGGGCCCGTGTAGTAGAATACAGTCACTGCACGGGCCCCGCTGTCATTATAAATGCAGATGCGACCTCCACCCCCATTATAAAAGCAAATGCGACCCCCTCACTTATGGAGGGGATCTGTTGATGACACATAGCATAAGATGCTATATATGTGTCATCCACAGATCCCCCCCATAACTGTCATACACAGATCCTCATAACAGTGCCATCCAGAGAGGATCCCCCATAAGTGTCACCCACAGATCCCCCATAACAGTGCGTCATCCACAGATCCCCATAACAGTCCGTCACCCACAGATCCCCCATAACAGTGCGTCACCCACAGATCCCCCATAACAGTGCGTCACCCACAGATCCCCCATAACAGTGCGTCACCCACAGATCCCCCATAACAGTGCGTCACCCACAGATCCCCCAGAACAGTGCGTCACCCACAGATCCCCATAACAACAGATCCCCCATAACAGTGTGTCATCCACAGATCCTCCATAACAGTGCATCACCCACAGACCACAATTAGTTCAAAAGCGCACCTTTTGGTTCAAAATATTTTTTTTATTATTTTCCTCCCCAAAAACCTAGGTGCGTCTTATACGCCGGTGCGTCTTATACGGCAAAAAATACGGTAATGTTCATTTCTCTACCATAAGCCGTCTCCAAAGGCTTTTCAGAGAATTTGGCAGTACATCCACCAGTCCAGGACCTCCACGTCCAGCATGTTCACCTCCATGATTGTCTGAGGCCAGCCACCCGGACAGCTACAGCAACAATCGGTTTGCATAACCAAAGAATTTCTGCACAAACTGTCAGAAACCGTCTCAGGGAAGCTCATCTGCATACTCGTCGTCCTCATCGGGGTCTGTACCTGACTGCAGTTTGTCGTCGTAATCGACTTGAGTGGGCAAATGCTCACATTCAATGGCGTCTTGCCAGTGCTGTTGCGAGGGGGGTGCGGCGGGTGCGGGCCGCACCGGGTGACACCAGTCTGATGGCGGCAGCTGCAGGGCACAGGGAGATGAGCGCTTCCATTGTGGAAGGGCTCATCTCCATAGTCATCTGTATCGCCGTCCTCAGGACAGTGATACAGATGGCTGTGCTGCGGCTGGGCAGGGGAGGGAGAGGAGTGTCCCTTCCCTGTTCCTCTGATAGGCTGCCAGCATTAGGCCGGCAGCCTATCAGAGGCCGGTGCAGGTGGAGAAATTATGTCATCGTGCCGCCTGAGCCATACAGCGTGGGACACAGGCTGGAAAAGGCCTGCATCGTATCGCTGACATTGAGGTAAGTAACTGTTTTTTCTTAATGGCACATGAGGGGGGGCTCTTGTTACTGACACATGATGGGGGGCTCTTGTTACTGGCACATATTGGGGGGTTCTTGTTACTGGCACATGATGGGGGCTCTTGTTACTGGCACATGATGGGGGGGCTCTTGTTACTAATACATGATGGGGGGCTCTTGTTACTGGCACATGATTGGGGGGGCTCTTGTTACTGGCACATGATGGGGAGGCTCTTATTACTGGCACATGATAGGGGGGGCTCTTGTTACTGGCACATGATGGGGGGGCTCTTGTTACTGGCAAATGATGAGGGGGTTCTTGTTACTGGCACATGATGGGGGGCTATTGTTACTGGCACATGATTGGGGGGGCTCTTGTTACTGGCACATCATGGAGGGCTCTTGTTACTGGCACATAATGGGGGGGGCTCTTGTTACTGGCAGATGATTGGGGGGCTCTTGTTACTGGCACATGATGGGGGATCTTATTACTGGCACATGATGGGGGATCTTGTTGCTAGCACATGATGGGGGGCTCTTGTTACTGGCACATGATGGGGGCTCTTATTACTGGCACATGATGGGGTGCTCTTGTTATTGGCACATGATTGGGGGTGCTCTTGTTACTGGCACATGATTAGGGGGGCTCTTGTTACTGGCACATGATTGGGGGGCATGTATGGGGGAACATTTTACTGGCACATTATTGGGGGCATCTATGGGGCACTTATTACTGGCACATTATTGTGGGGACTTATAACTGGCACATTATTGGGGGCACTTCTTACTGGTACATTATTGGTGGGCACTATAGGGGCATCTACTGAGGCCACAAAGAAGGGGTATTTTATATGGAGGGCTCTGTACAGTAGCATTTTATACTGGGATACATTATGGTGGGTACTTTGGGGAAGGGGGAGAGGAGTACTATGGGGTCATCTATGGGGGGGCACTAAGAAGGGATATTTTATACTTTCAAATTATGGGGGACACTGAGGGCATCTACTGGGGCACTAGGAGGAAGGGGGGAGAGGAGCACAGTGGGGGCATTTACTGGGGGCACTATATAGGGGTATTTTATACTGGCACATTATGGGGGCACTATGGGGACATTAGCTCAACTGGGGGCATTACAAGGGGGTATTTTTTTTTTGCACTGTCACATTATAAGGATGATTATTTCTAATGGGGGGGGGGGGCATTATGGTGGGCTTTATTACTCCCCCATGGTATGAGCCCCCCAGTAGCAGCACCAGCCTCTCCCTGCTCTGCGACCCCACTGCCCCTTCTCCAAATCTTTATTGTGAAATCTTTCTCATTAGGATAAAGCACAACATCAGCTCCACCGAGCCTCCCGGCCAAAGTGTTGAAGTGGTGTCCGAGATCCCCAAGGGCCGAGCCAAGTAATTGTAAGTGCTCATGTGGAATATGTTTGTTATACACATATAGCATACACTGTGCCACACAATATACAGTATACCGCTACACTGTGTAGTCTGTTCTATAAGCACCATTGTTTTGTGGCGGCGGACAGAAAATAATCTGAAAGTGCCCCTCTCGAGACCAGGCTCTGGATCCGCCACTGCCCAATAAGCGATCTGACTGCTAGCCCCCCCACCCCGTTGGCAATTGGGGGGGGTGACACCAGTTTTTACCGCATCGGATGACACCAGCCCTAGCAACGCCACTTGGTCTGGCACGTTGGAGAGGCGTTCTGTTCACGGATGAGTCCCGGTTTTCACTGTTCAGGGCAGATGGCAGACAGTGTGTGTGGCGTCGTGTGGGTGAGCGGTTTGCTGACGTCAACGTTGTGGATCGAGTGGCCCATGGCGGCGGTGGGGTTATGGTATGGGCAGGCGTATGTTATGGACAACGAACACAGGTGCATTTTAAATGCACAGAGATACCGTGACGAGATCCTGAGGCCCATTGTTGTGCCATTCATCCACGACAATCACCTCATGTTGCAGCATGATACTGCACTGCCCCATATTACAAGGATCTGTAGGCAATTCCTGGAAGCTGAAAACATCCCAGTTCTTGCATGGCCAGCATACTCACCGGACATGTCACCCATTGAGCATGTTTAGGATGCTCTGGATCGCCGTATATGACAGCGTGTTCCAGTTCTTGCCAATATTCTGCCACTTCGCACAGCTATTGAAGAGGAGTGGACCAACATTCCACAGGCCACAATCAACAACCTGATCAACTCTATGCAGTGGAGATGTGTTGCACTGCGTGAGGCAAATGGTGGCCACAACAGATACTGACTACTGACTGGTTTTTTTACACCCCCCAGTAAGGCAAAACTGTGCACATTTCAGAGTGCTCTTTTATTGTGGGCAGTCTAAGGCACACCTGTGCAATATTCATGCTGTCTAATCAGCACCTTGATATGCCACACCTGCGAGGTGGGATGGATTATCTCGGCAAAGGAGAAGTGCTCACTAACACAGATGTAGACAGATTTGTCAACAATATTTAAAGGTAATGGGTCTTTTGTGTATGTAGAAAATGTTTCAGATCTGCGGGCACGCAGAGTGCTTTTGTGGTCGTGAAAGGGTTACCCACTTTTAAGACTTCTGAACATCTATTTGGGGCCTATAGAGAAAGAAGTCAAACATCAATAATGTCCAAGATAAAAGGTTCACCAATTCAGATTCTGAGGCTAGGTAATTCCTGGTCATCTGGCATTAGGCAAATATAGTCTCATTTGTCAGCAAACCATACAGTGGTCCTCTGGCTGTGTCCTAAGGCTACTTTCACACTAGAGTTTTTCTTTTCCGGCGCTGAGTTCCGTCCTAGGGGCTCAAATCCGGAAAAGAACTGATCAGTTTTATCCTAATGCATTCTGAATGGAGAGTAATCCGTTCAGGATGCATCAGGATGTCTTCAGTTCAGTCTTTTTGACTGATCAGGCTTTTCAGAAAACCGTAGCATGTTGTATTTTTACCTCCGGCCAAAAATCCAGAACACTTTGACTAAATGCCGGATCCGGCCTTTTTCCCATTGACTTGCATTAACGCCGGATCCGGTGTTCCGTCAAACTGGATCCGGCTTTTGCATGTTAAACCCGAAAAATGGGGAAAAAAAGTTAAAGTCCATAAATGGCGGATCCGTTTTTTCCAATGCATTTTTTTGTCTTTGTGATCAAAATCCTGATCAGGATTCAAATGTAATCAGTTTTCACATGTTTTTCCGGATCCGGCGGGCAGTTCCGGTGACGGAATTGAACACCGGATTCAAACAACTCTAGTGTGAAAGTAGCCTAAGTGGGACACTGAAGGAAAACCTCAGCATGTGTCATTTTTTCCATGCAGCCTTCTTCAATAGCTAGTGTGTAAGTTCCGCAGAGGTTGCATCATACCTCAAGAGCAGGGTGAAAAGATCAACCTAAGACCTATTGAGTCATCCTGCATTTTTCTTTAGACCTTCCAGTTGAGATCTGATTTTATAAACAGCAAAGCAGTGAGCTCTCACTGGAGCAACTTCTATGGTGAAATATTTGTATTAAGCCAAATGTTGGTCCAAAGCACACAGTACCTTGTATTATAGCAGTGATGGCTAACCTCCGGCACTCCAGCTGTGGTGAAACTACGACTCCCAGCATGCTCCATTCATGTCTGTGGTGTTCTGAGAACAGCCAAGCAAGTGTGCATCTTGGGAGTTGTAGTTTCACCATAGCTGGTGTGCCGGAGGTTAGCCATCACAGTATTACAGTATCTAAATGCTCACTAACTTTTAACACAACTTTCCATACACCAGTAGTCCAAGCAAGTATGTGATACTCTGTAATGTTCCTTAGAAAACTGCCTGTTTCTCCACTTATGAGGCTCTTTTCCTTATCCCTCCTAAATTAAAAGTCTCCATCAATTCACTGCTGAATCCATTTTAATAGACCAAAACACACTCACTGAAGGATCACATTTCAGCTTCCCATAGAAGTCTATGGAGAGGGGAAGGGAAGGATGAGGAGTGAGCAGCATCGGACTAGGGTGCATTGGGCCCACCAGTAAAATTTATTCTGAGGGCCCACTGTAAAGCTAAATGCATATAATTCTTGCTCACACACCGACAGATAGCAGCAAGATGCTATAAAATGATTGCTGGGGTTCCCTGCAGTGAGTTTGGGAAGTGAGGATGTGATGAAACCTACAAGTCATTTCAGGCATCCAATGTATCTATAATAATAAACCCGGTAGATTGTTAAATCTAAGCAGTTTTTATATGAACATAGGGAGGTTGTGGTGCTGTACACATATTTGTATGTTTTGCAGTCAGTCTACTGTGCTATTTACCACTTGTGCAGAGGGAAGAGGACTGGGAGCCCAGCTTGCTCAGGGGCCCACCAGGGGATTCACCTGTTCCCCTGTGGACCAGTCCGAGCCTGGGTATGAGCCGCAGAGGAGAGAAATACACCAGCCACTAATAGAATTTTACAGAATATTATTGTGCCACTGATGTACATGAGAGAAATATTTGATGAGTGTGAGCTGCAATCTCTTGTACAAGCAATGAAAAATAGTGAACTCACCTAGGGACCCCAGTTGCATGTAAAATTGCTATGAGGGAAATGCAATGGATATGCCTATAGGTAATTTAGAAATTATTGAGAAATGATTATAAAGTTATAAGGAAAATCCTCTCTCCAGCTCTGTTATGCGTGTCTGACAAACAGGAAAAAAACTGCAGGACACAGGATGTGAGTACACAGAAGAGGAGGAGTTACAGAATAAATAACATGGAAATTACAGCATAGATAACTTCATGACAACAAATTTAACAATCACCACTAGATGGCAGCAAAGTACACTAAGTATAGTGGACAACAGATAGAATACAATAATGAATTAGAGATGGAGCCTGCAGAGGGATAAACTGCTGAACAACTGTCAAATACAAGTCATATAATGGTAAGAAATAGTGTTAATTCTCAGGTACACGCACAACAGCTTATTCTGGAAAGATATCTGAAAGTGTAGGTACACTTTATACCCAGGCTTATTATTATGTGTCCATTATGTGTTATAATATGTGTCCATTATCATATCAAACACAGACATGGCCATTTAATTAATGTTTCCAGTATCATCCAAAAGGGCGATCACGTCATGAAATATGGGCAAGAGATGGATTCATGGACTTTAAGGTTTAAAGGATCTAATATCCATGATTACTTTCATTCACATCTGCAGTGGAGGGCTAAAAAATGCAGGGCTAAATTATGGAAATCCAGTGGCTCCCATTAAAATCAAAGGCGATTAGGTCCTGTTGGTTTCTGTCATTTGCTGGATCTGGTGCTTCCATTTTTCCCCCTACATCTCAACAGAAATTGAAAATTGTGTTGCATATGTGAACCTATCTTTAGCTGGTCAAGGTTTGTTCTGCAGGAATCTCAGGTCAGGTATTATATAGCTAATAGAAACCTTTTATGCTATTTGAGCTAAATCCAATGTGATATAATAAGCTCCCCATAAGGACATAAAGCAGAGTAATGAGGACAGCAAGGGACGCACTGCAAATGAGATAAAACAGTTTGCCTTAAATTAAAGATTATAAAAATAGCCGACTGTCAGACACAATGTGAAAACTATTAAATAGACATTTGACTTGCGAGAGCAGCTGAGCCAAACATTTAATATCAGTCTCCCGTTCATATAGTGTAGTGTGGAAGAGGCACATGAATAAAGAGGACTTTGTTAAATATTGGCTTTAGTATGGCACAATTGTGATGACCAAAAGGCGCCAATTAGACCACGCCAGGAGACAAATGGACATTTTTAGCGGCTTGCAGATATAAAACCAATGCAATCCCCAAAAATATTGGCCACCTGACTTCTGGGACATGTGACACCTTAGTGACCAAAAATCCAGATCTAAAGGATTTTGTATCACAGGTGGCAAGTCGCGCATGACCTTCAATCCTTTGACTTTAATGTAATGTCATGTACAACATGTGACTCGTGTGCACATCTTTTTTTTAGCAAACAAATGATAGCTTCAAAAAAATCACGTGACAGCAAGTTTCAGACAAGTTGCACATATTTTTTTGTCACGCAACTTTTCAGTGATTTACTGTTGCACAACACATGATACTGTGTAGGCCCAGCCTAAAGGTTATCCCATGAATCTATTTCATGCCAAAAGCTCTGAGAGGCTGTCAATAGCTGTCATTTGCAGTGTTTATATCATGTGTACCTCCCCCCAGGTGCTGCCACTAATCTGAGCTGCTGTAGATAGACTATGGACATAATCAGTCTCCTTACCCCTCTGGCAGCTGACAAAATATACAGTAGTTCCTTCTGACTCCATCTGTCTTCTCAGGTTTACCGCTGCTCTGCATTGCACTGAGCATTACTATACAATGACTTGATTGTGAAGAGCGTGACCGATCATGAGTGTTCCACTACTCAGCAGATGGGAGTGAAAACTGCTATACATTTTGACCACCAGGTGGCTCCAAACTATGTAAGTAAATGTCATTACTCCTCACTGGATTGTTTTTTTCCCTTAGCCCTTTTACCCCCGGGTTTTTTTTTTTAGTGTTTTCGTTTTGCTCTCCCTGCCTTCCCAGAGCCATAACTTTATTATTTGTTTGTTCACATAGCCATATGAGGGCTTCATTTCTGCAGGACAAGTTGTACTTTCCAACACCACCATTTAATATTGCACATGATGGAGTGGGAAGCAGGAAAAAAATTCCAAATGGGGTGAAATAAAAAAATAATAAAAAAAAGGAATTCCACCACAGTTTTACGGGTTCTTTATTTACGATGTTCGATATACGATAAAACTGACCAGTTACTTTTATTCTACAGGTCAGTAAGAATCCAGCGATACCTTATATGTATAGTTTTTCTTGCGTTTTGACCTCTATAACTTTTTTGTAATTATGTGTACGGAGCTGTATCGGGGCTAATTTTTTGTGGGGCGATCTGAACTTTTCATTGTTAACCATTCTGGGGTGTGTGACTTTTTGATCACTTTTTATTTAATTTTTTTTAGAAAATGAAGCAACCAAAACCAGCGAATCGGCCATTTGGATGCTTTTTTCCTTTTTTTATGTTTTCCGTATGGGGAATATATTTTTATATTTTTATACTATGGGTGTTTTCACAAATTGCGACACACATGATGTGTATTTAAAAAAAAAAATTAGTTGTTTTATTTTTATTTTGGGAAAAGGGGGGTGATTAAAATTTTCATGCTTTTTAATTTTTACTTTTTTTTACACTTTTTGTATAGTTCCCATAGGGAACTATAACATGCAATCATTAGATTGCTATTCTCATAGACTCCGATGCACTAGCATTGGAGTCTATGAGAAAATTGTTTGTTTCCTATGGAGCCCTATTACAGGAAAGAGCTCCATAGGATGCAGCAGCCTCCTGTCATTCACAAAGACAGGGGCTGCTGCATACAAGCTCCGGCTCCTCCGATTGCCACACGGAAGCGGTGGATTGACCACTGCATCTGAGGGGTTAAATGTCCACAATCGGCATTACTGCTCATAATAGGATTAAGCAAATACTAAATCAACACTGGTCATTACTCCATAAAGACCCTATCTTAGGTGACTTAGTCCCCATCACACCACATATGACCTTCCGCAGAGCAAAAACCTGGAAACAAATCTTAGCACCCTCATTCCCCAAATTAGATAAGTTAATTACCAGCCCCATCGAAGATCAAGACTGGATTGTGAGCCAGCAGGGGCCCACAGAATCCTATAACTGATGATACTTAAGAAATAACCATCAACACATCTGTTTACAAGATTCCCATCCACAGCTACATGGACTGTAGCACTACAAATGCTTGAGTGCCCGTGTGGGCTCCAATATGTTGGTCGCACCACTCAGAGCATCAGAGACTGTCTTAATTCACATTGTTCAAATATAAATAAAAAATATGCCAAACATAGTGTCTTTCAACACTTTGCACAAGCACATTCTGGTGATGCCTCCTTTTTACGACTAACCCCGATTGAATGGGTCCCCAAATCCTTCCTACGTCTATGTAGGATGGAGATGTACTGGATTTTTCATTTTAATTCGCTAACCTATATGGTTTTAATGAGTCATAAAAATACAATAACTACTGAATCCACTTCATAGCACCACTTCATAAAAATCGAGAAGTCCGATCACCAATCGTTTAGTACTAAGTCACTGTGAGGGTTAAGACTCCATGTTGCGTCCTCAGCCTCCATGTTTGTATTTCATACTGCCATTTTTTGTGTAATGAACTGTGAGCTTCTTGTGGAAAGTTATTGTAACTTCAGGGTCACTTCTAGACCCCACCAACACTTGTTAGAAAGGAATCCTAACAAGCACTAGGAGTACTAGTATGTGGCTAGCTCCCACAGTGTCATGGAACCATGAACCAGACGTACAACAAGAGATAAGTGGAAATAAGAAGGCTTTATTGAAAATCAAGCTGTAAGGCAAAAGTCCAAACGGATGGCTAAACCGAAGCAGGGTCTTGCGAAGCCAGAGGTCAGGAACCAGAAGGGTAGTCAGATGAAGCCTGGATCAGGAACCAGCAGGGTAGTCAGACGAAGCCTGGATCAGGAACCAGCAGGGTAGTCAGACGAAGCCAGGATCAGGAACCAGAAGCAGCAGCAGTCTTAGAAGCATGTGAACACAGGAGGACCAAGCAAGGAACTGAAGCCACAGACCTCCTATATATATGAGCTAGGCATCCAGCTCCTCCCAGTGGGAAGGAGAAGCCGCAGGGTGGGAGGCTACAAGAAACCCAGAAACCAAGATGGCCGCCAGCACATGTCAAACGAAGGAGAGCAGCAAGAAGGTAAGACCATGACAGTACCTCCCCCTCAAGGGCCCCTCCTCCGCGGAGTAAAGAACGGTTTCTGAGGGAAGCGTGCGTGGAAGGCTCGGAGCAAGGCAGGAGCATGGACATCTGCGGAGGGAACCCAGGAACGCTCCTCTGTACCATAACCACGCCAATGGACCAAAAACTGCACCCGACCGCGGACCAGGCGTGAGTCCAGGATATTGCTCACCTCATACTCCTCACGATTGCCCACTTGGACCGGACGAGGCCGAGGAACCGAGGAAGTGAAACGATTACACACCAGTGGCTTCAACAGGGAGACATGAAACACGTTGGAGATCCGCATGCCAGGAGGAAGCGCAAGGGCATAGGCTACCGGGTTTACCCTGCGAAGCACTCGGAAGGGACCAACAAAGCGAGGCGCCAGCTTGGGAGTGGGCACTCGAAGGATTGAGGTTGCGGGTGGACAACCATACACGGTCTCCGACCTGGTAGGAAGGAGCGGGCGCTCGTCTGCGATCAGCCTGGAGTCTCTGGCGCTGCGCAGAGACCTCAAGGGACCTCTGGATCTGTACCCAAGAAGCACGTAGGACGGAAAGGTGATCCTCCACAGCCGGAATATCCTGGGGAGAGAATACCTCCGGTAACACGGCAGGTTGGAACCCATAATTGGCCATGAAGGGAGACGTCCCAGAGGAAGAGTTCACCGCCGTGTTCCTGGCAAACTCAGCCCAAGGCAGGAGGTCAACCCAATTGTCTTGGTGATCGGAGACATAGCAACGAAGGAATTGCTCCAAGGCCTGATTGGATCGTTCTGCGGCCCCATTGGACTGAGGGTGGTAGGCCGAGGAGAAAGAGAGATGAATCCCCAACTGGGAGCAAAAGGAGCGCCAGAACCTGGACACAAACTGACTCCCCCGATCCGTCACAATCTCCTTGGGCAAACCGTGCAACCGGAAGACCTCCCTGGCAAAAATCGTGGCCAACTCTTGTGCAGAGGGTAACTTCTTGAGAGGAACACAGTGGCACATTTTGGAAAACCGATCCACAATCATGAGAATGACCGTATGGCCTCGGGATGCAGGGAGGTCCACAATGAAATCCATCCCCAGGTGTGACCATGGACGCTCCCCGGTGGCTATGGGTTGCAAAAGGCCCAACGGACGGTGCCGAGGGGACTTACTCTGGGCACAAACAGAGCATGCCGCTACATATGCGGCGATGTCGGAACGTAGAGAAGGCCACCAGAACAGACGTGAAACAGCCCAGGACAGCTGATTCTTTCCAGGATGCCCCGCGGCCTTGGAGTTATGGTAGGTTCGCAACAACCGAGTGCGCAACTCCTCAGGCACAAAACATCTGCCGTTGGGTCTCCCAGAGGGAGCACCAGATTGAGCCGCCAAAATCTGCTCACCCAGGGGAGAGGTCAGGCTGGTGCGAATGGCGGCCAGGATCTGATTCGGAGGTATGACCGAAGTCGGAATCGACTCCTCCCCGGACAGCTCGGAGTACTGCCATGATAAGGCATCCGCTCTGATGTTCTTGGAACCGGGTAGGTAGGAGACCACGTAATTAAAACGTGACAAGAACAGAGCCCATCTGGCCTGACGTGGTGTCAATCTCTTGGCCTCAGAGAGGTAGGTCAGATTCTTGTGGTCCGTCAGGATGAGAACCGGAACCACCGAGCCCTCGAGCAAGTGCCTCCATTCTTTAAGGGCCTGCACGATGGCCAATAACTCCCTGTCACCAATCTGATAGTTGCACTCCGCGGAAGACAGTTTCCGGGAGTAAAACCCACAAGGAAGCAGAGGGCCCTCTGGTGTTCTACGCTGAGACAGAAGGGCGCCTACTCCCGTCTCAGACGCGTCCACCTCGAGGACAAAAGGCAACCCAGGGTTGGGATGCGACAGAATCGGAGCCGACACAAAGGCGGACTTTAGAGCCTCAAAAGCTCGGATGGCCTCGAGCGGCCAGACCTGGGGATTACTGCCCTTCCTGGTCAAATCCGTCAGAGGCTTGGCTAGCATGGAAAAGTCCCTGATGAACTTCCGATAATAATTGGCGAAGCCCAAAAAGCGCTGCAGGGCACGAAGACCACTGGGCTGGGGCCACTGTAAGACAGCCGAAACCTTCTCAGGATCCATGGAGAACCCCTCAGCGGAAATGATGTAACCTAAGAAGGTTACCTGGGATCGGTGAAATTCGCATTTCTCAAGCTTACCGAACAGCTTGTTCTCTCGTAACCGTTGCAACACTCGTCTGACATCCAGAATGTGGGCCTCCATGGATTCAGAATATACCAAGATGTCATCGAAATAGACCACCACACACTGCTGCAACAGGTCACGGAAAACATCGTTGATGAATTCCTGGAAGACTGCGGGCGCATTGCACAACCCAAAGGGCATAACCAAGGATTCATAATGACCGGTCCTGGTGTTAAACGCGGTCTTCCACTCATCGCCCGCCTTGATCCTTACCAGGTTATATGCCGCCCTCAGGTCGAGTTTGGTAAAGACCGTGGCCCCTTTGAGGCGATCGAACAGCTCGGAAATCAAGGGTATCGGGTAAGCGTTCTTGATCGTGATGCGATTGAGACCCCTGTAATCGATGCAAGGCCTCAACTCACCGCCCTTCTTTTTCACAAAGAAAAATCCAGCCCCTGCCGGGGACGAGGATTTGCGAATGTGTCCGCGTGAAAGCGCCTCCCTCACGTACTCCTCCATGGCCTCATTCTCCGCTACCGACAGTGGATAGACTTTGCCACGAGGAGGAACGGCACCAGATTGTAACTCTATGGCACAATCGTAATGGGCGGTGCGGAGGTAGGGCAACCGCACGCACCTTATCGAATACATCCCGGTACTCCTCGTATTCAGGAGGCAACAGAGAGTCCGAGGAAGTACACAGCAACTTGACAGACCCATGGATGCAACTAGCCCCACACTGCGGTGACCACGAGAGGATCTCGGCCGATCTCCAATCGAAAGTCGGATTATGCTTCTGGAGCTAGGGGTACCCCAAGACCACCGAGTAGTGTGGAGACGAAATAACCTGGAGACAGACCGACTCTCTGTGAACGGCACCAATGGCCATCCCCACTGGAAGGGTCTCATGAGTCACGTGTGGCGGCAGAAGGGGTCTGCCGTCTATCGCCTCAAGAGCCAGTGGGGAACCTCGAGGCTGCAGAGGAATGGAATTGGCGGCAGCGAACACACTATCAATGAACAAACCACCTGCACCAGAGTCCACCAACGCCTGGGTCGTCACCGAGCCCCCGACCCAGGAGAGGACAACAGTAATCAGTGGTTTGTCAACACGGGAAACCGGGGACGAGGAGACTCCACCCAAGATCTGCCCCCGACAGGATCTCAGGTGCGAGCGTTTCCCGGACGGTTCGGGCATGCCAACCGAAAATGCCCACCGAGACCACAGTACATGCATTGGCCCTCGCGTCTCCGGAGTGCCCTCTCCCCCTCGGACAGGCGAGCAAACCCCAGCTGCATGGGTTCACCCCCAGACAAGTCATCCCCAGGAGGCGTGGGAGGAGAGGGAGGCACGGGTGGGACAGCAAACGTAGGCGCCAATCTGTTAGAAGGCCTCCGCAGGCTCTCCTTAAAGGAAGGTCTCTCCCTGAGTCTGGTGTCAATCAAAATCAGGAAAGAAATAAGAGACTCGAGCTCCACTGGTAGGTCCTTAGCTGCAACCTCATCCTTCAAGGCATCCGAGAGACCATGAGAGAAAGCAGCGACCAGAGCCTCATTATTCCAGCCCACCTCTGCTGCCAGGGTACGAAACTCAATGGCGTATTCAGCTACGGATCGTGAACCCTGTCTGATGGACATAAGGAGCTTCGCAGCAGAGGCAGCACGAGCCGGCACATCGAATACCTTCCGAAGAGAAGCAACAAAACCGGAAAACTCGGCAACCACCGGATTGTTGTTCTCCCATAAAGGGCTGGCCCAGGCCAAGGCCTTGTCCGAGAGCAGCGAGATCAAGAAGCCCACCTTTGATCTCTCAGTAGGAAAGGCATGTGGCAGCAACTCGAAATAAATGCCCACCTGGTTAAGGAAACCTCGGCACTGAGTTGGCTCTCCCCCAAAGCGCTGTGGAAGGGGGGCAGAACCGGTCATACCCCGAAACACCGCAGGCGCAGCAACAGGTGTCGGGGTAGACTCTGGCGCAACAACCGGAGCGGCAGTAGGAGCGGGCCCAGGAGCGACAACCGACCCATCGGCAACGGAAGCTAAATGAGCCGTGCGTTCAAGCAGGGTTTGCAACGCCACAGCGAACCGACCCAACAGGTGATCCTGCTGATCAAGTCTGGCAACCAGCATAGGTAGCGAGGATGGCCCTGTACCGTCAGAATTCATGGCTTGGTCCTAATGTCATGGAACCATGAACCAGACGTACAACAAGAGATAAGTGGAAATAAGAAGGCTTTATTGAAAATCAAGCTGTAAGGCAAAAGTCCAAACGGATGGCTAAACCGAAGCAGGGTCTTGCGAAGCCAGAGGTCAGGAACCAGAAGGGTAGTCAGATGAAGCCTGGATCAGGAACCAGCAGGGTAGTCAGACGAAGCCTGGATCAGGAACCAGCAGGGTAGTCAGACGAAGCCAGGATCAGGAACCAGAAGCAGCAGCAGTCTTAGAAGCATGTGAACACAGGAGGACCAAGCAAGGAACTGAAGCCACAGACCTCCTATATATATGAGCTAGGCATCCAGCTCCTCCCAGTGGGAAGGAGAAGCCGCAGGGTGGGAGGCTACAAGAAACCCAGAAACCAAGATGGCCGCCAGCACATGTCAAACGAAGGAGAGCAGCAAGAAGGTAAGACCATGACACACAGTTAAGATTAAGGAGAGGTTCTAGCCAAGAAGATGCTCATTTCAGATTGTGTTTTAATGAGTTAATGACGTAAATGTTTGACTATGTCTTCAGTTGGAAATGATCCCAAAAAATCACTTTATTAACCTCAGCTTTCTTTAATAAAGTTTAGAAACTCTTGATACACAGCTCTATGCCTGTGTTGGTTTTTCTCTATGGTTACCCATAACTTTTAATTCGGAGTCCACCGCTCATCCGGCATTGGGGTCTTTGCCCCAACAGAAACTGGTGCCTGACACGTGGGGCACGACTAAGTCCTTCCTGCTGAGACCTCCGCCTGGACGTGCTGAGGTAAGAGATTTTTCTTACAAGTAGTCTGTACCTCCCTGTCTGGCATTTGTCTTGTTCGAGAGTCTGGCAGAGTATAAGGTAACTTTACAGTCGTGCCTAACTTATGTTTAAGAATCTGTGACCCTGATAAAGGGCTAGCAGATAGGCGCATGAGTGGTGGATGGCTTTAAACCAGGATTTTAGATGGGAATTGCTTGGGATTGTTCTGGGGGCAGCTGTTTACATTGTTTATTGTGTGTGTAGAATCTGTCAGGAAGGGAAGGGGCCAGAAGCCCAGAGAGGCTTTGGTTTTAAAGTAACACAGTAGGTACACCTGGAAGGACAGGGTGGGGAAGCCACTGTAGGAGAAAATAAACGTCCCCCTAGTAAGCACAGATTCAGGAATAGACAATAGGTAATCAGAACAGCGTTCCCGAAGAGTATGAGACAGCTAAACAACTAGTAGGAAAGACAGGTGGCAAAGATGCGCTAAAGAAAGTTGATAAAGTGTTGGAAAAAGCAGGTATGAAGCATGAAAACCTCGATTTAGAGGTTTGGAAAAGGTTCAAGCACACCCACAGTGGGTGGATTAAGGATCATGCATGTGAAGATGTAGTTAACATCTGGATTAAGCAAGAGAGCTAGAGATAGAAACCGAAGATTGGAAGCCACAAGTTTACGGTGGAAAGTTGTACTACAAACCCCCTGAAGAGGAAACTGAAAAGGTTAAATCTGAAGGTCCACCACCTTATAATCCTCCAAGGGCGCATGCCTCTCCCACGGCCCCTGCGCAGGGACCGGAGGGATGGATTTGCAGGACCTGCAGGAATCAGAATCTAGATTGGACTGAAACCTGCAGAGCGTGTGGTGCCCCAGATACAGCACTGGATTATATCCAGTGCTATTGATAACAGGGATGATACCACAGGTCCCTCAGGTGCCCACAGCCAATCGAGCTGGTGGTGGAGATGGCCAAGACGGCCAACAGGCAGCACAACCTCCTCAGGCTCCCCATTATTTTCAACAGCACCTTATACAGTATGTTCCATTGAGTCCTAAGGACCAACTGGGACTTCTGTCAAGGATACCTGACCCACTGACGCGACCCATGCCTACATCCCAAATGTACAACAGATACAGGCAACTTACAGAGCAACATGGGCAGACCTAAATGACTTGGATGCCCTGAAGTTATGGGAGGCACAGTATAGCTCGGTTAAGAATACCATAGAGGGCGACAGAGTGACAAATGACCCAAATGTGGCCTGGAGGGATTGGGAGAAGACAGTCAGGGACAGAGTACTGCAGGACTTTTGGTAGATGGGCCAGGGCAAAGGAGGATGAAAGTTAACGGAGCCTGAAGGACGTAGTGCAGGAGGCTAAAGAGGATGTAGTCTCCTTTGAGTCAAGACTAAAAACCGGACTAAAATGGGGTGAGATGCCGCGGGACAAATGGAAGGAAAAACTTCTCACGTCTGCCTTCATGGAAGGACTTAATTTAGGATTTGGGGTGTTAAAGTGTCTTGTGAGCCAGACCCAAATCCTGGGATTGCACTGAGACAGACCATGGGGACCATACCAAGTAAGTCCGGAGAGAAAAAGAGGAAAACTGACAGACAAATAGTGAGAGAGAGAGTAGAAAAAAGACAGTAGACACGTATGCAGCTGTACTACGGACGATTACAGAATGTGATTCAAATGGAGAACTGAGTGTGGAAACTTGCTCAGTGCAGCGCAGAGGTAGTATTATGTCTTGCCTGTCCGTGTATCTGTGTGACCTGTTGCCCGGTGAATATGTCGCAGAACCCGTAGGAACTCTGTTTGCTGAGATAGAGAACATATGGAGACAGAAAGCTGAGTATGAAGAGTGAGACAGAGGGGAGAATGCAGGGGCTGCTTGCAGCTGCGGAGGAGTGACGTCACGGCATTGGAATGTGTGATAGCGAGAACACTGTCTGCAATTAAGAGAAAATAACAAGGCAATGTATGTGAGGTACTTAGTGTGAGTGTATGGAGCTCCAGAAAATGTTATTTGTTAATAGGTTCAAAGACTTGTGTGTGTGTTAATGTATGGGAAATATTTATTTATGTCTGTGTGAGCGAAATCAGCTTTACTGATTGAATCATCACAAAAACACAGGGAGGTGTGTACTCTGGTTTTAGGTAAAAAAGGAGTGAAATTACTTTATTCTGGATATTATATATTCTGGTTACTGTGTACCTTAAGTCAGGATGTCAGCCCCCTCGAGTGAAGCAGTACCCCCCCCCCCCCCCCCCCTCAGTCATGCCCAGGAGTGAGCTGTGGCCAGTCAAATTGATGCTTTCTTCTGCCTTGGGTATTCCAAAGCATGATGAGGAATTTAACCTGTTCTGTTCAGAAATGCAGGGTCACAATACTGCTGTGCTTACTCAGAACCATGGTGAACGTCAACGCCCAGTGGCATACTTCTCAGCTAGATTAGATCCTGTTGCTCGAGGCGCCCCCTCCTGCGTGAGGGCAGTTGCGGCAGTGCAGGCAATGACTGGAAAAGCCTCAGAAGTAGTGTTGGTCTACCCGGTGATTGTGCAAACTCCCCATGACATACAGGGCATTCTCACACAGGTGCAACCAAAACATATTTTTATGGCTAGACAACTCAGACTCCAATGTGCACTCCTCATGCCAGACACTAATCCTGGAAAAACGGATCCGGTATTTTTTTTTTCTCACAAATTTAAAGGTCTGCTGCATTAATTTCCATTGTAATATATTAGTGCCGGATCCGGCATTACACTAATACATTTAAGTGGAAATTAATCCGGCATTCCGGCGAGTGTTCAGGATTTTTGGCCGGAGAGAAAACTGCAGCATGCTGCGGCCAAAAAACGTAGGAGGGACTGAACTGATGCATCCTGATGCATACTGAACAGAATGCTCTCCATTCAGAATGCATTAGGATAAAACTGATTAGTTTTTCTCCGGTATTGAGCCCCTAGGACGGAACTCACTATCGGAAAAGAAAAACGCTAGTGTGAAAGTACCCTTAGCTGAAAATGATCCTCATGATTGTATACAGTTGATGCAACAAGACACTTTTGGATTTTCTCATGTGCATGAAAAACCTCTTGATAACCCTGATGTTGAGTATTTTGTAGATGGAAGCAGGTTTATGGGAGAAGATGGCCGGTTTCACACTGGATAGGCAGTGGTCACACAGCATGAGGTAGCCGTTGCTGAACCACTCCCTCCGCACATGTCTGCGCAGGAGGCAGAGTTAAAGGCACTCACTGAGGTGTGTAAAATGGCCGAAGGGAAGAAGGTGAACATCTACACAGACTCCAGGTATGCTTTTGGGATTGCACATGACTATGGACCCATATGGCGGGCTAGAGACTTTTTGACTTCTGCAGGTCAGCCCATTAAAAACAAAGACTCTGCGCTTGAACTAATGAACTCTTTACTGTCGCCAGAAGAAGTTGCTATTGCGAAAGTAAAGGCTCACCCAAGGTGTACCACGGCAGAGGTAAAAGGCAATGACAGAGCTGATAAGGCAGCCAAGCTAGCTGTGTCCGGCTACTGAGTGCTGATGCCACCCCGGTAAGAGCCTTAAAACCTGTGAATATATCCAAAGACACTCTGATCAAATTGTCTGAGCAGGCCCCACCTGAAATAAAAAGAATTATGGACTAAACAAGGGGCTGGGCCAGATGACCAAGGACTATGGAGAAACAAAGATATAATCTGCCTGTCACGCCCTCTGTACCCGGTTATGGCTCAGGAGGCCCATGGGCCTTCACATCTGTCTAAAGGTGCCATGGTAAGTGGTGTGGTAAATATTGGCTGGATTGCTCCAGGGTTCTCTACAGTTGCAGCTGTTTTGTGCAAGGATGTATGGTCTGTGCATTGAATAATCCAGGGCAAGTGGTGAAGACTCCAAGAAAGCACAGCCCTAGGCCACTTTACCCATTTTAGAGACTGCAGATAGACTACATACAACTACCAAAGAAGCTGATTTAGTAGAAGGCACATACTGTATATATACATACATATATATATATATATATATATATATATATATACATATATATTTTTTTATATATTTCATTACGGTATACTTCACTCTAACCTTGCACAAATTCCTGTGTACCAACACACTGATTTCTAACAGTGGTGATGCATTCATTCAGATCAAATCTACACCACTCCTGGTGTCCTGCTCTTTTGGCGCCCCCACGGTGCTCCCAGTACGCTACTGGAGTAGTACCGTACACCTTTTTCTTTCTCGAGAAAGCAGGTCAGAGATGTAAGGAGGGGACAGGTTGTGGATGGCCTTATATGTAGTTGTAAGTTTTTTAAACTGAATTCTCTGGGCAATTGAAGGGATTGGCAAAGGGGGGAGGCAGAGGAGAAACAAAGGGAGCGGTCGATTAACTGGGCAGCGGAGTTGAGAATATATTGGAGGGGAGCGAGAGTGATGGATGGGAGGCCACACAGGAGGATGGTGAAGTAGTCCAGGCAGGAGATGACGAGGGGACGGACTAGCATTTTAGTTGCTTTAGGGGTGAGGAAGGCACAAATATGAGAGATGTTCTTAAGTTGAAAGTGGCAGGTCGAGGTGATGGTTTGGATGTGTGGCTTAAAGGACAGGGCAGAATCCAATGTTATCCCCAGACAGCGGACCTACGAGACTGGAGAAAGCAACATGCTATTAACTGTAATGGATAGGTCAGCTAGGGGGGCTGGGTGACATGGGGGAACGATGATAAATTCCGTTTTCTGAATTGAGTTTTAGGAAGCAGTAGGAGAAGAATGAAGATATTGCCAACAGACACGCAGGGATTCTGGATAGCAGGGAAGTGACTTCTGGGCCAAAGAGGTAGATTTCAGTGTCGTCAGCTTAGAGATGGTATTGGAAGCCGTGGAACTCTATGAGCTGTCCCAGGCTGAATGTATAAATGGAGAACAGTAGGAGAAAAATAAAGAAGATGGTCCCTAAAAGGGAGAAGGTGCCGACGCACCCCTCCGGGTATACTGCTCGGTAATTGGAAATTAGTGAAAAAAGGGGCAGTAACGTATTAAAACCTAACGTTTATTAGGACAATTAAGATCCCTGAATAGGGAGAAGGAAGCCCCTACCAGACAAACTATACAAACAACGGAAAGGGACCTGGGTAAGTAGGTCGCCTAAGGGTCAAGTCCACAAATACGCCTCAGTGGGGCTGAAGTGGAGCTGACCAATAAACAAACACTGTGTTGAGACCACGGCAGGGTGCCTAGGGTCTAATAACATGCCAATAGGCAAAAGAAAAAGGGGTAGATCTTACCGGTGGTGGACGTCAGGACCGTGTAGTCCAACACCCAAGAGGAGGAGATTCTCTCGCCTGAATACGTCCTCCAATGTGTGGTACCTTGGTGCCACAGGGGAAATCTGTCCCTGTTAATGCCCTACTTGGCCTGTTGTGCCCTAAGGTAACTTCCTAACACGGGGTCCTATCCCCGCAAGGGGTGGCCCCATCCGGAACCTGACCCTAAATAATTAACCCTAAGTGACCCTGTAAAGCATGGGTGTCAAACATGCGGCCCGCGGGCCGCATGCGGCCCGCAATGAATATTTTTGCGGCCCGGCAAGTATTTCTGAACATGAGCGCGCTGCTATCGGCGCGCTCATGTTCTCTCAGCAGCACGGGGAGAAGGAAGCTGTCCTCCCTCCCCCTGTGCTGCTGCTGCCGCTGCCACCAATGAGAAGAGAGGGGGGGGAGAGGAGGGGTGGGCGCACTGCGCCACCAATGAGAATAGAGGGGGGGAGGAGGGCCGGGCGCACTGCGCCACCAATGAGAATAGAGGGGGGGGGCGCACTGCGCCACCAATGATTGGACTATTTCCACACAGAGCGGCGCCCAGCACTCACCATTAGTCCTGGGTGCTGCTCCATTCGCCTGCAGTGCCCCATTACTGTCTCCTCTCCTGCTCCACATGCTGCTTACTATCGGAGCGATGGGAGGAGACATCAGCTTCACTAGTGGGCGTTCCTTCTCCCTGCGCTGCGATTGGACAGCGCTACAGCCAGGAAGAAGGAACGCGCACTAGTGAAGCTGATATCTCCTCCCATCGCTCCGATAGTAATCAGCAGCATGTGGAGCAGGAGAGGAGACAGTAATGGAGCACTGCAGTCGAACAAGCGGCGCCCAGGACTAATGGTGAGTGCTGAGACATCGCTGGGCGCCGCTCTGTGTGGCCTGATAGTGAAAGTAGTTTAACACAATACAGGAGGCGGGTGCCGGCAGCAGAATCGCATTGCCGGCACCCTGCCCCTGACAGGGAGCTGCGATCAGAGGCAGTTAACCCCTTAGGTGCCGCACCTGAGGGGTTAACTGCTGATCTGCCAGTACCCGCCTCCTGTATAAAGGGGTAATTTATCATTGGTGGTGCAGTGTGCCCCCCCCCCTCAACCCCCCCATCCCATTAAAATCATTGGTGGCACAGTGCGCCAGCCCCTCTCAACCCCCCCAGTATTGAAATCATTGGTGGCAGTGGCCACAGGGACCTCTCCCCTCCCCCTCATTGGTGGTGCAGTGGCAGCTTCTGATCGGAGCCCCAGCTGTGTAAGCCTGGGGCTCCGATCAGTTACCATGGCAGCCAGGACGCTACAGAAGCCCTGGTTGCCATGGTAACATCCCTGATGCTGTGTGCACAAGGCACAGAGCAGCAGGGACAGTGTGAAGTCCTATTCACCCTGATAGAGCTGAATAGGACAAGGGATGAAAGATCCCAGGTTCTCGCCCCTAAGGCTACTTTCACACTTGCGTTCAGAGCGCATCCGTCTGAGACGGATCCGCTCATATAATGCAGACGGTGGATCCGTTCAGAACGGATCCGTCTGCATTATATTGTAAAAAAAATTCTAACTGTGAAAGTAGCCTGAACGGATCCGTCCAGACTTTTACATTGAAAGTCAATGGGGGACGGATCCGTTTGAAGATTGAGCCATATTGTGTCATCTTCAAACGGATCCGTCCCCATTAACTTCCATTGTAAGTCTGGACGGATCCGCACGCCTCCGCACGGCCAGGCGTTTTTTTTTTTATGCGGCCCACATAAACTTAAATTTTGTTTTTTTGGCCCATGTTAGCCTTTGAGTTTGACATGCTTGCTGTAAAGACAGGGGAAGTGGCCCTATTGAGGGCTTGAACTACTAGGGTTAGGAGAACTATTGATAGTGGAATACTAATATGTGGATATATTCAGAGTCCCTACACGTTTCATTTGGGAATATATCCTGCTCTGAAGGAACAAAGAACCTCTACTAATAAAGGACCCCCTAACTCATCAGGGGACAGGGGTCTCAAGTAGAGGAGGGGCCCCCACTCCCAGACCAGCTGGATGGTTCTAACAGATGGAGGGGGGGGGGGGGGAATTAGGGTAATAGTTGTGCAGACTTAACTGGACATGTGTAGTCCAGATCAACCCAGAAACTGTGTCACATGGAGCGCATGTGGCCTTTACCATGGAGAGCGGCAGGGCAGTGTAGCGTACCGCCGATCTGCCGGCGTCTGACCAGTAGGAGACCCAGGACAGAGCCTTGAGGGACACCAACAGAGAGAGGGCCTGATGAGGTAGTGTGTGAATGGGTTTACAGTTCAACAGTCATATTTTGGAGCCGAATGCTAGGCCTTTTCTTTGGAAACCGCTCCATGTTTGTGGCCTTGCTCTATGTTCTCCTCTGCATTGGTGGACTTCTACCTTTCAAGTTGTCACAGCCACACACTGACTCGCTTTCTACTTACAGCCCATATTTATAATCTATGGCACTACAGAGCCATCTAGTGGCAACCATTAACAATGCAGGCATACATTCATGGTGGATTACATACAAACACAACCAATAGGAAACACATTTCCATTGGCTATACAATATGTCAAAAGCAAATTTGCCACATACACTGCACCCTCCTGCACATTCAGTGGCACCAGACCAGTAAGAGGACTCTTAATCCAGGAATCATAACCAAAGATCAATAGCATGATCAGGATGAAAGCAGCAGGCAAAAGCAGTAAACAAACCAGGATCAAATGCAGGTTAACAGGGTGAGGAAACGTCAGACAATGTGCACTATTGGTAAGATAATAAAGCAACTATCTGCAGGTGCAGGGTGCAGTGCTCTTTTAAAGCCCTACATCTGCCCACCCTCTGCTGGTCATTAGCGGCAGTGCAGCCAAGACAACTACTTCTGAGCCCTCTGCTGGCCATTTGGAGCACTGCACCATTGGCACATACAATGTAAATAGAAAAAAGGTGGGTGCTAATAAGGTGAAATTATGTAAAGGTGCATTCACCCTTTTTTTTTAAGTACTCAATCTGTATATCTATGGCTGTTTTCACAAAGTGCTACTGGAGTATAACTAAAAAGAAGAACACAGAGAAGGAGAGAATAGTTGTAATATTTGATGTAAGAAATAACTTGTAAAAGAGATTGTCTCCTCCTTTCAGACATGGTTTAAGGAAATGCTGAGCCTTAGCAGGCCTGTAATTATACGATATATTCTGAACAATCTATCCTACAAAAGTATTGGCAGTACAGAACAATTTTCCTTTGTGTTCTGCTTCTCCTTCTCTCACTGTATCCGATGCTGGTAATACTCTCTTCCCTTCTTTCAGAATTATTCTTGCCACCCCCTCCCCCTGAGGGCCTCATCATGAAACTTAAGTTCTGCTCTCTGCCCCCCGCAGTGAGTTGGCAGCCCAAGCTCTGCTGACAGATGAGCCTCGCTGCTGTCTGCAGATAGGACCTGTGTGATGGATACTTTTCCTGTGAATATTATGGTTGCAAATTAGCATGTTTATGGAGGTAGAAGTGTCTGTTTGTATTCTGATAGTCAATGTCTGCAAGGACTGAACTCCATCTGCTAGAGAGAACCTGGTGGGAGAAGAACCATCTTAGCGAGTCTGATTGGTCCACCCATCTGCTGTTTTGCTGATGACTGGACTTGTGTAGCTAAACATTATTACAATGCATAAGTAATGTTTATACTGTGATCATCTCGGTAAATTATATGTTATTAACACACAGCTGTGACATCATCACTTTCATATTTACGGTAGTCTTTTCTGTGAGGTTATAAATCCTGCATCACATGAGAGGCCTTAATCTACAGAACCATACGATCTGGAGATGCAGAGGATTATTCAGATTTAATGGGTGATTCGAGTAAAATAACAAATAATATTTTACAGTCTTAATAAATGACTGAAACTCAAAAACTGTGAAATCGCTGAAGTAAGAGGAGGCTTGTCATATATGTACACGAGAGGAGAATCCCAACCCAAATCATAGGGCAAAGCACCATACGCTCCAGCCCGAAGATTTTACCTTTTTTTTTACGAATAAAGGATTTGAACCACGCCGCTGAGTGCTGCTTTTCTATTCCTCTCCTCATGTTTGCAAGCTTACTGCCAAGGCTGTGCACCACCTAGACGTGCAATAGACTGCTAGTTGAAGACGGGGTGTCAATATCAACGTGACGTCTGGCAGTGCCGCTTCTCTCTCTATTCTCCATACTTTGAGATCATACATTTATGACCTGCAATATCAAGACAGGGCTCATATCCATTGGCCATACTTGCCAAAATTAGTGAGTTGGCATCCAGGAGAATGGGGGCTGTGGTGCTCTGCTTTTTTTGTGCAATGCACAGCCCCCTGAATGCATGTTTGGGCGCTCGGGCTGCACCTAATGACACAGGATCCTGGCACCACAGAATAAATGGAGGGCTGCTTTCCAGGAGAGAGCAGTGCACCATGCTGGTCCCAGAGATTTACCAACTCCCCTGGGAGTCAAGGAGGTCTCCCTTCTTTTCAAGAGCCTCCCATGGAAGTATGCCATGGACCCAAATTGTACCTCAGTATGAAAATCCTGGCATGTTTAATTGCATGGCGTATTATGGCGGTATCTTCACCTTGATGTGTTAGTGGGCATCATGGCGGCTCAGTGATTAGCACTAGTGCTATGAAGTACTGGGGTTCGAGGTTTGGATCCAATAATGATGACATCTGTGTCATGTTTCTGCAGGTTTCCAACAGGTACTTCTCACCCCAAAATCATCATAGGTTAATAAGCTTCTTATGAAATTAGACCCAGTGTGTATTTTTACAGGTTTAAAACTGGGACTGATGTGAGCAATATCAAACTCTGTACAGCTCTGCAGAATATGTGGGTGAGGCCTTAGGGTGCTACCCCACGGTATTGCTGGCTGCATGGGGCTAAGGCATGCACACCTATAGGAACCAATGATCGCATACCCACAATGGTACCTGATCCTCGCCACTGGGGGGTTCCTACTAAACATACACTTTGATGTGAGTCACCCATGCATCAGGTCAACTGGTCACGTGACGCATGAATGTTAGGGGGTACATGTGAATCCCCCAGTGGTCCCCTGAGCAAGGTGGGCCCCTAGTCTCCCTCCCCCTGCACAAGTGGTACATAACACAATAGACTTACTGCACTACATATATATTCAATGTACAGCACCTCCACCAGCCTATGTTCATATAAAAAACCTGATAGATTATTAAAGAAACTCCCCAGTTTATTATAATAGACACGATCAGAGCTGAGATGTCTTCTAGGTGTAGAGGAAAGCCACCAGTGTCCTCTTCTCCCCAGGACCCTGCAGGGACCCCCATATTCAATCATCTGGTAGCATCTTGCTCCTATCTGAGCAGGTAATATTTGAATGTATCCGTACGGTGGGCCACTAAAATAAATTTTAGTGGTGGGCCCTAGGCACCACAGCCCGACACTGGTAGTCTGTGCCCAATTTAAAAATAAAAAAAACCCTCACCTGTCCACAGTCCCGCTGTTCCTGTGCTAGAATGACACAGCAATGCTAGATTGACCAGAAGTCTCTGATAATGGGGCAGCAGCACAAGGAATGAAGGGACTGAGGATAGACACAGGTTATCACTATTGGGATTGGTGGCTCCTAGGCTGGAAAACCACTTAAAGCAAAACTGTGCAACATATAAAACATTTTTCTCCGGATTTACCGACTTGGACATTGTAAGCCTTTAAAGTTAATACAAGGCACTTACTAGTGTATTGTGATTGTCCATATTGCCTTCTTTGCTGGCTTGACACATTTTTCAGTCGCATTACACAATACTTGTTTTCAGGGGTCATAGTCACCCTGCAGAGCAGATACAAGGTGGCCAGGATGGGAGCTTCTGTTCATGTGTGCTCATGCGGTCCCGTCCAGAGATGCCAGTGCTTTTTCCTATAGTGTGCAAGCATGGCCACTGCTGCTGGATTTCAGGGTGGTCATAACCCCTGGAAATGAGCAGTGTATAACGTGATGGACAATTGAATCCAGCCAGCAAAGGAGGCAATATGGACAATCACAATACATTAGTGCCTTGTATTAACTTTCTCTACATGGTAAGTGCCATGTGCTGAAGTGAGACAACCCCTTTAACATTTGGCGCCATTTCATTTTTCGGCTCAGGCAGCAGAAAGGCTAGGTGCACCCCTGGGAACCATAATATATTGTAATAGCTTACATGAGGAATTAAAAGCAGAGAATGCTCATTAGCAGTTCTTCTATTGTAAACTGTACTGTTATTCTTACAATGATGTGATTTTCTTATTAAGCAAGGCTGTAGAGGGTGCCCTCTAATATGGTATAATGTAATACAGTGTACAAATAACCAAACCTAATTATAAATGCCATACAGCATGGGGCCTAAATAACAGTGCTGTATGTAGACCTAATTACACTTCCACCCACAGGGGAAGACTGGGAATGTAAAGTGTCCCTGGAAAAAACAAAAAGTGGCCAACACACGAAGGCAGGGCCAACACAAGTAGGTGAGGCCAGCAGTACCACAGTGCTACCCAGAATACTGCCCAAGCGGAAACAAATAACACACTGCAGCATAATATACTGGCCAGCAGAACCAAATACCACAGTGCTGTATAAAATATTACTCCAGCAGCACAAAATACCTCCCTACAAGCTGCTGCCCTCTTTTGGCCAGCGCCAGCAACCATGTTCTTTCCTCCTCCAGTTGTCTCTAATTAAGATATTGAGAGGTGAGAAATGGGGTACAGCACCGAGCCAGCCCTACATTCAGTCTCCTGCCTGGTCTTTCAGGGCTACAAAACATACAGGAGGATACAGCACTAAATACCTCATACATCCAGTGATGTCTCTGATGTAGACGTTGTCTCTCTTTATCTTCTCCAATCAGCCCAGACCTCCATGGTGACTTATTTAATCTATGTCTTCTCTCTTCAGAGTTTACTACATAAACATCTTAGGTTTCTCACTTTTCCATCATCCTCTCCATCCCCTCAACAAAAAATTACTATCTTGCTGCCATCCGTAATACTGTGCCTGCTGTGCTCCTAATTCTCCTAAATACTAAACTGCAGAAAAAATAGTGCCCCAGTGGTAATGCTTCCTATAGTTCTACCAGTAAAAATAATGCCTACTACAATGCCCCCAGTAATATTAATGCTCCTATAATGTCTCCACTATTAATAATGCTCACTATAGTGCCTCAAACAACTCCTTTTGTTAAAACCTCCCTCATAATGCCCCCAGTAATACTTTCTATAGTAAAAATGCCCCCCTAGTAATTCCCCCAGTTATTATTACTGCCCCAGTTTTACCTCCTACCAGAAATATTTAGTCAGGGCATGTGGACATCATAGAGAAGGAGTTCTCCAACTTGTGACCACTTCTATTAACCAGAGAATGGAGTCACTGCAAAGAGAGGCTCTTGATCTGTAGCACAACTATATATTACATGGTAACCTAATGACTTCAGTCGCAAAATACCAGATATGGTCCTCAAATAATGCCAATATACAGTGACCAAATAAAAGCTTCAGATATAATGTAATCTAATATCAGTATTATACAATGTCTAAATAATACCACTATACAATTAATATGGAGACATCTGGTGGTCGCAAGCATTGAAAGGGGAAACTTATCAAAGTCCGCTATTTTACACTGGTCATTAAACTCTCCTTCACTGCTGTAAGATGCGAAAAACTGTTTACTCGTGCTTCACAAGTTCTCTGGAATATGGGGCGCCATTTGTCCATTGTGCATTTTGTGACAAAAAATGCATTTTGTATAGACAAAATTCATTTTGTAGAATTCTATGTCACAAAATGACATTCTGTGCGACAAAATGACATTTTGAGTGACAAATTGTATTCTGTGAGACAAAATGACATTTTGTGCTACAAAATAATTTCTGTGCAACGAAATTACATTCTGTGTGACAAAATGACAATTCTGAGTGGCAAAATGAAATTTGTACCTGTGCTACAAAATGATATTCAGTCCAACAAAATGAATTCTGTGTCACAAAATAAAATCTGTGCGACAAAATGACATTCTGTGAGAAATATATGTCAATCTAACCAATCAAATGGTCTCATCAATCATAGGTTTCTGAGCAAGTATTGGAGCTAAGTTACTAAATTTAATTTTATGTGCAGAATATTTATTTTGTGATTCTGTGTCACAAAACAACATTCGGTGTGACAATAAGTGTTGTGTCACAAAATGAATTCTGTGCCACAGAATAAATTATGTGTAACAAAATCAATTCTGTGTTAGAAAATGCCATTCTGTGCAAAGAATGTTGTGTCACAAAATGAAATTCTGTTAATTTTGTTACACTAAATGACACACTAATGACACACATATGACACACAATGAATTCTGCGCCACAAATTGAATTACATGCAATAAAATCAATTCTGTGTGACAAAATAAATGGTGTCACATTATGAACTGTGTGTCACAAAATAACATTCTGTGCGGCAAAAAGATTTCTCTCAAGACAAAGTTTATTCTGTGATTACATTCACAAAATGCATTGCGAACAAATGGCACCCCTTACTGGAATACACTGCCTCAGACAATCAGATTGATTCCCAAAATCCACAGTTTAAAATGTGCCATAAAACACCATCTCTTTAGGCAGGCCTACAGCAGTCTCTAATGTAACTTTTTTCTGCTCCATCCAAGAAGTGGACTGGCCATGGACTCCACAGGGAAATTTCTCGGTGGACCGGTGTCCATGGGGCTGCCTAAGCCTTCCTCATGGCCATTGGCTGGGTACATAACAATCTGGAGCTCTCTGTGTTAAATAACACTGGGGGCATCAGATATTTACATACCTATCTGGCAGCCGCAGATTCACTACCTGAATACAATTGTATGGCTGTCCTCAGGATGGGGAGCCCACGGCTCTCTGCCCCGCCGTTTACCCTCATAAGTCACAGGCCACTATATGAGACATAGTACAAATGGCACAGGAAAGCAGAACAGAACAGGAATGCTGGAAAGCATGATGAAAGTAGGGCTGGTTTGGCGCTTTGGCCTGCATCTCACCTCCTAAGCCCCCCTACTCCATATCTCAATTAGAGACGGACGGTTGGAAGAGGATGACGGAATATGGCAGCTATTGGTGGCCACCTCAGAGGGACAGCTTTAGGGGAAGTATATTGTGCTGCACTGTGGTATTTGGTTCTGCTGGGATGGTATTTAGTACTTCATTATAGTGTTGCTGACCCTGGCTATTTGTGTTGTCCTGCCTTCTGTCAATTCGGACCAGCCTACAGCATGAGGCCACTTTTAGGATTGTTCCAGGGCCTTTAGGTTCCCAGTTTGCCACTGCCCTTTCTATATTATCCCTTAGAACCTGTGGCCATCAACCAACCATAGCCCTGATACTCTATACACTCCATTGTACTTCATTTTTGTAATGACTGGTGTCGGCTCATGCAGCCTTATATGTGGTTCTCTATACTATATAAATGTTGGCTGGACCATGGTAAAATGCAAGCACTTATGCCGCATGAATCACCCCTATGTCCTCATAGATTGTAAGCTCTCACGAGCATGGCCCTCACTCCTATTGTCTGAATTGTTGACTTCTCAATATGTAATCTCCACTTAGTTTGTACCTGTACCCACTGAATTGGAAAGTGCTGCAGAGTAGGTTGGCCAAAAGGGGAAGGGTCTAAACCCTGACTATAGAAAACAGCGGGACTCTCTACACTGTTGGAAAACGGGTGGGGCTGTTTAGCCTTGGTGGACTCCATAGCAATTGTGTGGTCTGCCTACATTGACAGTTTGCCACTGTGCCCATGCCACATAACCATAGTACATGGCTGTACACTGCCTGACCTGGTCACAAATATCTCTGTTTTTGGCTCACATACTGGCTGGGTGATTGCTTTATGAAGCTTTTTTTTTATATTCCTGTTGCCAACACGATGGGCTGGTCCCCTGGACAAAATGGCTACTTGTACCTAGTGTGTGGCTCTTCCTATTCCGTTTAGAATGTAAGCTCTTATGAGCAGAGACCTCTCTTCGTCCATCTCAATGTTTGCTTATTTTTTTGATTACCTCTCATTTTACCTTCCCAAATGCTACAGTATATGTCGGAGCTATTTCACTTAATATTATCATGATAAATAAGTACTCCATATGCTTGATATCATAGGGTCCGGCAACAGGGTATAGTTGTTATGCACAGGGTGGGACAGATACTGACACCACTCAGGTGATAGGGGTATCGTGATCTGAGATAGGCAAGCAGTGTCAGACTGGGGTTCCTGCTGCCCAGCAGAGGAAATTATTCTTGAGGCCCAATCCCTATATCATCAATGAAATTAAACAACTTTTAAATTAAAGAAATAGTGTAGTTCCCCAAACTTGGGGATACTACAAATTGTTTATTATTATGCACTGCATTTCACTGTTTGCTTACTGGCTATTACTACCAGCAAGTAAGGTATTGCAAAGGTTGGCAGGAACAGGGTTAACCACCCTGTTCCTACCTTCTTAGTAGGAGTGAACTAGTCCTGTTTCCTGAAAAGAGGAGGGAGTTCCTGTCTAGAGACAAAGTGGAGAGGATGCAGACTGCAATACTCCTCCTACAGAGAATTCTCCGGAGAGAACTATCTATTGATAGTTCTCTCCAGAGAATTCTCTGTAGGAGGAGTAGGAGGAGTATAAATTGATAAAAGACAACTGAGTGATGCAATATTCAGCTTCTATAGACACTGTTGTGAAGTGAGGGACTACAGCTAAAGACATCTTCATCACCAAACAACCACTAGGCCAGTATCACCTAAGTGCTGAATTGCCCCAACCAACCTGCCTCAGTATCCTTGCTGGTGCAAGAGATCAATTGCACTAAAACATGCTGCTACAGTATGTATTTCAAGTACTGCGTTGTACTTAGTAATAAGGGCTTTGTTACATTCAACTCTGGCCTCATTCTTCACTGCTATAACGTTCACTGCAACGAACCCCAGGGAGCGACAGCCTGAGGTCGGACACCATGACACTACAACACTACATCAGGGCCACCACCACTCCCATCCTCTACACCAGCTCCAACGGGGGCTTGCTGAAATAGACCCTATTGGTCAGTGACTGGCTAAAAAGGCAGCCAAATATATATTTTTTTCTCCTAGATCGTTGGGGCTCATTGTGCTATCAGAGCCTGGGCCAGCCTGAAGATCCTTTATTATTCTGGTTGGCCAGTGCGACTCTAGGGAAAGAGTGCATCAGTGCATTCTCCGAAGTTCAGAGGCCCACCCCAACAGAAACAGGGGAGGTGATTTGTTCTGCGATTGCCAAAATATGCTGCAACAGTATCCCAATCTGCATAAAAGTGCCTTTTGGGCCACACACCTCCAATATGGATGCATATCTTTGGTCAACATGCACACAAAAGTGCGCTTTCAACTGCTGATGTGCAGGTTTGTACACCAGACCAGCAAATTAATCTGTCCTGGCTGCCTCCTCGGAGGTAAACAGCCGGGACCTTTTGTGATGTCTTCATCCCTGAATGCTAAGTGGCCCCATTGTGACATGCAGTGTTCCATCTATGCAAACTTTCATGGAGGATATCATACTGATTGTCTAGAGGCTGCCACTTTGATTTGCACTTGAACAGACCTGTCAGTCCAGTGAATTAGCATTGTGGTAAATAGACTGGATTGCAACAGCGGAAGCCAGCAAGGAGACATCTTAGTGTCCACGCTCAATTGCTTTTAGCTGCATCGAAACTCTGGGCTTGATCCTGACTTTAGAAACCTGAAAAAGGTAGGGCTGGTGCAGGGGTCCTGGGGAAGTTCAGTACCAGCACAGCATGTGGATCTACAGGTAGGCTTGTTCTTCATCTCACTGGGCAAAAAATCTATAGAACTTATGGCATTCCATGGAAGGAGGTGGGGGGGATTGGTTGTCACAGACACTAAACTAATGCAAACCTGCAACACAAGGGTGAGGAACCAGCAAAGAGAAATGGTTCCCCCCATTGATAGCTGCTCCAGCTCCCTCTTGAAGTGTTGAGAGGTGGGTGCACCGATGCACTTTCCAAGTCCAGAGGACCACCCCATAAGAAACGCGCGAGGTGGCTTGTCTATTCTTCGCTTGCCAAAATATTCCAGTCTGCAAAGAAGTGCCTTTTTGGGCCACACCCTTTCCCCTATTGATGCGTACCCTTGGCCGACATGCAAATACACAAACGCGCCGTCACCTTCAGATATGCACGCATGCACATCTGACTGACAAACAAATCCATCATGGCTTCCACCAGGCAGGTAAGTGACCATGGCCTTTTTTGATGTTATTGTCCCTGGATACTGAGAGGCCCGATTGTGACATGTGAAGTAGCCCAGAATAGGGTAACTGCAAAAGGGTAAATTGTCGTAATGTGTATAGTTGCACACCTGAGCGAAGAATGAAGCCATCATGGCTGGTGCCAGGGAGGTAACAGCCAGGGACCTTTGTGATGTCATCGTCCCTGAATGCTGGGGGGCCCATTGTGACACGTGCAGTGTTCCATCCATGCACATTTTCATGGTCAATGCCATACTGATTATCTAGTGCCTGCCATTGTGAAGCGTTGGTGAATGTAAATGTGAATGTGTTGGATTACACCAACAAATGAATCCATCATGGCTGCTTCCAGGGAGGTAAACAGCTAGTGCCCTTTGTGATGTCATTGTCCCTGGAAGCTGAACAGTGTTCCATCTATGCAAATTTTCATGGTAGATGCCATACTGATTTTCTAGAGGCTGCAACTTTAATTTGCAAGTTTACAATCATGTTAATCCCATGAATTAGTGCTGTGGTGAATGGGCTGGATTGCAACAGCGGAAGCCAGCAAGGAGGCCACCTTAAGCATCTCAGGTAAATCAGGTTTTGGATGAAAAGATGTACGCTAACTGAGGTAAGAACTGAATTTTTTGTTTTTGCCTGGAGTTTAACTTAATTGAGCAGTTAATTAGAATAGGGAGCGGCGGGTGCAGTTTTGGCCCTTTATGCTGTCAGAGCCTAGTTGTAGATGGAGCCTCAGGAACCTCAATTCCTATTCCACCTATTGGGAAATATTTCCAAAATACATCCCAGGCAATTGTTCTCTTGTCTGTAATTCCAGAATCTAAAAATGACTGAGCTCTTATAGTTATATCAGGCATGTTGACAGTGTACATGAATAGTACTGCATTTAATACAGAGGAGTAATATGCTGCTGTGTGCTATCATATGCATATGTAATCATATCTGGGCTGCAGCCATGTACCTTTTATGGCTCAATTAACAGCTAAACACTGAGGGAATGGTTGGTTGTCATTTCATATACCGTAATTACATATTAATGTTATTAAAGAACATCCCAGAGACCATGCCTTTCACATTAGTTGTCTCATGGGACTAGTCCATCTAACCTTCTGTGTACATTCACCACCACACTTTGTTTTATCAGTGTATGTGCTCTTTATCTACTGCCACTTTTGACCACAACAGCCTATCAAGATACCCTAACAGGATTGTTGGTTAGTAAATTCTCAACTTTTCTTGACCAAAGTTGAGTGTACTGTCCCAGCTAATGGTTTCTCAAACTAGACTTCATTTCATTGCATTTTGTGTTATACTGTAGTTATCTACTATACTTAATGCAATTTGCTGCCATCTAATGGCCATTGTTATATTTGATTTATGTAAGTTATCTACAGTTGTAATTCTTTATGTCATTCATCAAATAACTCCTCCTCTTCCGTGAGCTCACATCCTGTGTCCTTCAATCTTTTCCTGTTTGTCAGACGTGCATCACACAGAACTGGAAAGAGGATTTTCCTTTGACCTATATCTTCATTTCTCAAGGTAAATTCTACATGCAGCTGGTGTTGCTAGGGGAATGATTATAGCTGGAGACCAGGAATTTGAAGGGCAAGCTTGCTGGGGTCCAGGAATGAGAGGATAAGCCATAATGGGAACCAGGAATGAGAGGTGGAACCATGCTGGAGACTAGGAATGACAGAGAGACAAACTGGGCATCAGGAATGAGAGGGTGCCTTACTGTGCAACAGAGGCGCAGTCCGCAAGGGGTCCCTTTAAGATGAGATAAGTGTTTTGTGACGCCAGTTGCAATGAAGCAACAACGGGATGGAGTCCCTTTAAGAAATGGTGTTGGTACCCAGGTGTAGGAATGGCCGAGTGGTATAGGGTGGCCTACAATGTCCCTTAATGTTTTGTGTATGTGTCACGGTGCTCCTACCTGGATACACTGGAACCCCAGGCGTTGGCTCTGAAGCAGGGGTAGTTGAACTGTGGGATGAAGAATAAATTGAGTCCAGACCTTGTGATGAAGTTGAAAAGCAGCTTTACTTTCAATAAACATTTCTCCAAACGATTTACAGACTTTGTCTTGGTTCCAGCAGGCTTTAGCATTAAAATTGTGGCAGGCAAACTCCTCTCTGCTACATCTGTTGCGCTCTGACTCTGCATTTTGCGGGCCGCAGCACGGCCACGGAGCTCACACGTTCGTGTGCAGGAGGCCTTAGTAGGTTCTTCTCATTTTTGCATTGGTTTCTTCCCAAACTCTAAAAACATACAGTTTATTGATACGAGTGATACGAAAAATGAAGTCCTGTGGAATATGTAAGTGTTGTAGAAATGAAAAGAAAAATGTTAATAAATTGTGCCAAGAAAACTGGCATACATGCCTCCACCAGATTTACTATGCACTATAGACACTTTTTGCTCCTCGTGAGACTGTTTTAAAAAGTGTTTAGAAAATGGGGTTTGGCTAAGAGTTCTAAAATTTGCCAGTCTTCTTAAAAGTGTGCACCATACTAATGTAACCCAATCTAGTGGTGGCTCATGCAAAAGTAAAGTATCCAAAATGTCTAACAAGATGCACCTAATCCATCACACATCAGACACCACTGTGATACATTTGGCGCATCTTCTGCCTGTCTGGTGTAGTTTTTAAAGGGACACTGACAGGGCCAATAAGCATATTGAGGTCTATATATGGCAGTACAGGTCTTATAATGGGTATTACAATCATATAAGTATCCCCCCTGTCCACATTATATATACAGTAAACTTAAGTTTTATAACCTGCTCCAACGGTCTTCAATCTGCCCAAGGGGCGGCGTTTCACCTCTCTTGCGCCCAGCCAGCCTCCCCCAACTGCCGCTTTGAAGCGCCGCCCAGCTCATGAATATTCAGTTTGCTGGGCGGCTTCTGCGGTCCCCGCTCTGAAGCGCTGCGCTGAACAGTGCCCTGCGCATGCGCCGGATCTTGTGAAGTCGGGGACAGTAAGCGCCGCCCAGCGAAGTGAATATTGATGAGCTGGGCGGCGCTTACTGTACCGGACTTCACAAGATTCGGCGCATGAGCCGGGCACTGTTAAGCGCAGCGCTTCAGAGCGGGGACTGCAGAAGCCGCCCAGCAAACTGAATATTCATGAGCTGGGCGGTGCTTCAAAGCGGCAGTTGGGGGAGGCTGGCTGGGCGCAAGAGAGGTGAAACGCCGCCCCTTGGGCAGATTGAAGACCGTTGGAGCAGGTTATAAAACTTAAGTTTATTGTATGTATAATGTGGACAGGGGGGATACTTATATGATTGTAATACCCATTATAAGACCTGTAGTGACATATATAGACCTCAATATGCTTATTGGCCCTTATAAGACATCAATAATAAGTATGTCCCATTGTATACAGTGGCATGTGGAAGTATGGCGACTTGGGTTGCGGGCCCAGTCTTTGCATAAGTATTGAATCATATCGATTATCATACCTCCCAACTTTTGGGGTGGTCAAAGAGGGACACTTATGGGTCATTATTTGAATGAGCAATTTTTCCTGATCATATATATACTTTATTTGTTTTCTTAGTGCACAATAGCACAATAATTATCTGAATATAGAAATTTCTCAAATCCAAATTGTATCAAATAATGAAATAATATAGAAGGCGGGGTCTAATATACAGAGAGGAACCGGACAGTTTCTGTATCAATATTGTAAATGTAATAATGTGAATCTATACCTCAGATCAAAAAGCGGGACATCTAAGGAGCAAAGAGGGACAGAGGGACTTGGGTAAAAAATAGGGACACTTGGGAGGTATGCGACTATGAAGGCTGTTTTGTTGCTGGAATGATAAACCAAGTGGTAGAATCATTAACCCTGCGTTGCCTGATGCATGGCGACATCCTTCGGAACAAGTTGGGGTGGGTTACATGTGAATTTTCCCATTGCAGCATGTCTAATAAATGCCTTGGGGGTGAGTCATTTAATAAAAAAAATCCTGTAAGTGGGGGGTGGGGGGCTTCTTTATGGCAACCTGTTTTAGGGCCGGCAATATGGTAATTTGCAACGTCTTTGCTATTTTATGCAGAGCATTAGCCGAAGCAATTTCATGCATATGGATATAATGCATTAGGTAGAGTCATTTAAATATAGTGAAACTAATTTTATCATGATTAGTTGTAGGATGCTCCGACACCATCTCATCCATAGAGCAGCCAATTTGCATGAAAATGCCTGCGGTTGCCGTAGTAACGGGCAAGGCGCTGACGGTCGGGGTCGGCACCAGGAGGGGAGTTTGTATTAAAAATCGGTCTCCAAAGTCCCCCCTCCTTTTAATTCATTACGGGCTGCAAGTAAAACAAATGAATAGCTAAAACACTCATTAGCGTGACGCTGCCCCTCCTGCAGAACAAGAGGCGAATGAATACAGAAGGAGAAAGCGGGAGAGAAGAAGAGCGAGAGAAGAGGGAGAGAAGCAGCATCCAGCCTCTGACAGCATTAGACGTAATGCTTCCAAAGACGCACTCAACAAAACTGCACTTACAGGCCTCATTGAAGGATTAAATTACTTCCAACCACCATTTTCATTGGAAATATACACAGGTGGATTGCCTTGCATGAAATCAAACTGAGTTCAACTTTATCCAGATTGGTTCTTGTTTTATGATGAGAGATAAAGGAAATTTATATGTATTTCAAAAACGTGTGCTCCCAAAGATTTCATTGCTATGAGCTAAACTTTTAATTGTCACCAACATATTCTGGAGCGCTGTACAGAGATATTATTAAATGCTCACCTCAGGGTACATGAACAGTTGCGGTTCAAATCCGGTAGCCTGTTCCGGCAAAAATGTCGGCTGACAGCTGGACAAAACCTGCGGCACGCAGCGGTATTTGTCCGTCAGAAACTCGGCATTGTATGCCGGAAAGAATCTGGATCACTATAATGAGTAATTGGATCCGGCAGTGCATGGTAGAATCCAGCAATCCTGGATCCGGATCTGACAACTGCAACTGGGAACGTACCCCAAGTCCCTGTTTTGCGCCCAGTGGGTCTCACAATGTCATTTCTATCACTCACATATAGGCTACATGCACACGACTGTTGTGTGGTCCGCAAATTGCGGATCCGCAAAACACAGATGGCGTCCGTGCGCGTTCTGCAATTTGCGGAACGGCATGGACAGCCTTTAATATAACTGCCTATTCTTGTCCGCAAAGCGCGGACAAGAATAAGACATGTTATATTTTCTTTGTGGGGCCACGGAACGGAGCAACCGATGTGGACAGCACACGGAGTGCGACTGTTACCTCTGCACCCCCTATAGCTACGCCCTTATCCATGCACCACATGCTTGCCCAATTCCACCACAGAAGGGGAGTTAGTGACAAAGCATCTCTAAGGCTGGTTTCACATTACGTTTTTCCCATCCATTTAACGTATACATAAAAACGTATACGTTAAACGGATGCCTCAGACTGATGCCATACAGTTGCATCCGTTCACCATAGAGTCCCACTGTAAAAAAAAACTAAAAAAACATACTTTTTTTTACCATTGTACCACATGTTTGTCTTACCAGACTGTGTAGGATACAAGAACGTGGTGTGCTGCATTTTTATATCCTTTTTTTTCCCTACGGTATATGTCAAATGGAGGCATAAAACGTGATGTGAACCCACCCTGAGGTGTCTTGGGTTAAACAGCACATTTTAGTCACCTGAGAGTCGGGTAAACATATTTCTCTATGGGAGACAAGATCACTAGGGGCCTTCTGATCACTGGAAACAAACACAGATTTTTGCAATGGCTGCATGGTCACACCCATAGGCCTCTTTTTTTTTCGTTTTTGCAGATTCCGTGTGCAGTCCGCATGTGGAACCATTCATTTCAATGGTTCCACAAAAAAAAATAATACGGAATGTACTCTGTATGCATTCCGTTTCCATATTTCCGTTCTGCTGAAAGATAGAACTTGTCCTATTATTGCCTGCAAATAACGATCCGTGGCTCCATTCAAGTCAATGGCTTTGCAAAAAAAACTGAATGCATACGGAATGCATCCGTATGTCTTCCATATCCATTTCGTTGCCGAGACCAATTTTTTTATGTAGTTACTGTTGAAACCTTATTGTACGTTTCCGATCAGCAAAAAACGTATCACAAACGGAAACCAAACGGAAAAACGGCACGACAAAACAGAACAGAAGTAGAACAGAAACGGAAACACTACTGAAACAAAAAACGGAAAAATTGATCCATGAGAAACGGACCGCAAAACACAGAAAAAGCCATACGGTCGAGTGCAAGAGGCCTTAGGGTAAGGGCTCATGCACACAACCGTTGTTTTGCTGTCCGTTTTTCACAGATTCATTGTTCCGTATTTTAGTTTTTTTTTCCTCTGATTTAAGTCCTCTTTCGTTCCGTTATTCCACAAAACATATCCTTATGGTTTCCGTATGCGATCCGTTTTTTGCAGATCGGAAACGGAAACAGTAACTTATTAATCACCAAACACATGAGCAATATGGGCTGGGAATAGCATTTCTACAGTACGGATCCGCAAAATACGGATGAAATACAGATGTGTTCCGTGTGCGTTCCTTATTTTTTGCAGACCCATTGACTTGAATGGGGCCTCGGACCGTAATTTGCAGACAATAATAGGACATGCACTATTTTTTTGCGGAACAGAAATACGGAAATATGGAAACGGAATGCACACGGAGTACCTTCCGTTGTTTTTGCGGACCCATTGAAGTGAATGGTTCTGCATATGGTCCACAAATAAAATGGAATGGATGCGGAAAGAAAATACGTTTGTGTGTATGAGCCCTATCACTGAGGTCCAATTTTGGTAACCACTGCAACTCACAGGTGTCTTATTGTTTGCCTATAGCCATATTCAGGTCAATAGAAGTGCAAGAATAGACCAATGATCACTATTAAAGAAAGTATATTACCAAAAGTCTGTAAAACACTTATGTTAGGGCTTATGCACACGAGCGGGCACTGGCTGTGTGCACTCCATATCACGGATGTGGACCTATTGACTTGAATGGCTCCACATCTGCTAGATACGATAGGGCTTCACCTATCTTTTAGCAGTATAAGGCACTGATTGGAATTTGCAGTCCACAGCACTTTGCATGAGCCTTTACTTGTATCTTAAAGGGAAATTGAAAAAAAAAAGTACCTCACTGATACAAGGGAACAGATATCATCTTTGCATGCAGGACTTATTTTTCCATCTAAAAAAAATGGATCTCAGACGGAAATAGCTCAAAAGAATGCCAAATGTACATTACGGATGTAACAGCATCCGTTTGTTTACAAGATCCTGTTTTTTTCCGGATCAGAAGAACGGAAAATGAAACGTTGATCTGAAACCAGCCTAATAGGGAAACACATGATTGTTAGTGCTCATTCAGATGGCCGTATGCTATTCGCAAAAATGCGGATCTGTTTTTTTGCGGATTAGATGCTGACCCATTCACGTCTATAGGGCCCTTTTCTATTCCACGGTTCCGCAAAACAAATAAAACATGTCCTATACTTGTCTGTGAAAATCAGGACATGGCCCCATTGAAGTCTATTGGTTTCGCAAAAATACTAAATGCTAAAAAACGGATAGCATTCCGTATTTTTGCGGACAGCATACGGCCGTCTGAATGAGCCCTTATTAAAGGCAGGGCCGATTCTAGCTTTTCTGCTGCCTGAGGTAAAAATTGAAACATCACCCACATGCCAAATTCTCAACCTAACCCATTCCGTCGAGATCGGCGGGGGTCAGCTGTCTGAAGAGAGGGCTGCGCTGTGAGAGCTGCTTTCTCTGTTCTGTTCACCTGCTCGCTGCAGCATTTGCAGTGATGAGCAGGTAACAAAGCAGAGAAGGCAGCGCTCATATGGAAAAAAAAAAGCAGACAACCCCTTTAATGACATACTTGGAAAACATTACATACAGCGCTACAGAACATACAGGGTCATACAGCGCCACTTATGTACCTCTTACATGCAGTGTTGTCTCCTCTGATGTAGATGTTCTTTCCTCATCTTCTCCATTCAGACCAGACCACCATGATGACTTATTTCAGGCATCTCTTCTTTCAGCAGAGTTTGACAAACAGACACCTTAGTTTCCTGCTTTTCCATCATCTTCTCACCTTCTGAACACCCCATCCAACCCTAATAATGTGCCCACTGTGCTCCCAAATACTATACTGCAGAAACAGTTTCCCTGAAAATACTGGTACCAGTAAAAATGCCCTTTTTTTTTCAATACAAGAGAAACTTCTATGATGTTTTTCAGCAATGACTTAGCATTAAGCTATAGTGGTTAAGGTTCTTACCTAATGTAGATGGTTGTGAGTTCAAATCCCCACAGAAACATTTTAAAAATAGAGTAAAAAAAAAACTTAAATACACAGGACGTCATAAAAATTTATTTTTTTCTTTTCATCGCTATATTCTGACCCTCATAACTGTCATTGTCATTTTTGACAATATCATTTTGGGGTGTGTAAGACTTGATCACTTTTTATTACATTTTCTTGTGCGAAAAAGTGATGAAGAAATACGAATTGCCCTTTTTAAAAAATATTTTTCTGTTACACCATTCACCATATGGGCTAACTTTTTAAAATATTTAAATAGCATGGGCGTTTTTTGCATGCGGTCATGCCCATAATGCTTTTTTTTTTGTTTCTTTTTATTTTGGGAAATGGGAATTTTTATGTTTTTTTTATATTTTCAAAACTTTTTTAACATTTTTTTTACTTTTTGCTAGGTCTCCCAAGTGGACCACAACTTACAATCATCAGATGTAAATTGCTCCATTATTCTGTATAGAAATCACTATATCACAGTTCAGTGCTGTCATCTAGTGGCCTGAACTGGGATATACTAACAATGAGCCTGGAAGCCTAGTACAGGCTGTGGCTCATTAATAGAAGACGATTCTTTCCCCGATCTCCGCTGGGGGAAAGCGAGCCTGGAGAGGAATCCCGCGCTTCCGGTTTTTAACACTATCAGATGCTGTGAGTGAGGGGAACTTATTGCTGTGAGGGGAGGGGGCATGTGGCATATTCTGGGGCCATAAGGTTGAAGAACTGTTGCATTTTGGGGGGCATAATAGGGGTTGGATAAACCTTAACCATTAAGATACTGGAGTTTTTTTGTTTTTTTATCATTTTCATTTTTCTTCCCCATCTTCCTTGAGTCATAACTTTTTTATTTTTTGTGGTGTAAGTTGTACATTAATATGGCATACAATGTAGTAGGAAGCAGGCCAAAAATTCCAAATGGGGTGGAATTGAACAAAAATAAAAAATAAAAAATAATTCCTCCACCGTTTTACAGGTTTTGTTCCTATGGTGTTCTCTTTGTGGCAAAACTGGCCTGTGCCTTTCATTCTCTGTGTCAGTAGGAATACAACGGGTATGTGTCAGGGGAGGAGCCAGGTGGTGGGATGGGTCAGGGTGGGTAGTGGGTGGAGTTAGGGTGCCCAATTCATGGGACCCAATGATTTCTATGTACGCCCCTGCCTCCAGGCCCCCATTAGACTTACATAAAAAATAGAAGAAATTCTGCTTTTTGGCGCTTCAAAACCCGGTCAAGGCAAAATTGAGTTTCAAACTTCTTTTTATTCCAAAAAAATAGGTTTGCAATAGATTAGACTTACAGACCCCCATATCAGACCTCAGACGAGACCTCCAGACATCACTATACAGTCTCCCTGTACTGTACTATAACATCACTGGGCGCATGCTTCCGGTGATGTACCTTCACTGAGTTAATTATTCCTTTAGGGTGATACCAATGTGTGCATTATCTGTGTTGGTACATAATCCCAGTATTGTGACATCAATTTGTCCATTATTCCTGTCTTTGAGAAACAATGTGGGGAAAAAATGTGTTTATCATTGTGGAGTAGGGACCCAGTCCAAATTTCGCTATGGGACTCTCAGTTACCCTTTTGTCCTGGCATCCCTAGGGGATTGGTGGTGGAAATATTACATGCATGTCACGGCCACGGTTTTGGCCGTGACTCCTTGGGAGCCGCATACTGTTGCCCGCGGTTTGGGTTGTTGTTTCAACCGCAGCTTGAGGCATGATGTTTCTTGTCTCGGGTGCGGTTGCCGCGGACAACAGGTGTGTGTGCGGTCCCTTTGGAGTCTGTGTGCGTGTATGGATGCACCGATGTTTGTCTGTGTGCACTCTGTGTATTGTGTGGTGTGCACTGACACCTTTCCTGCACTGTGGTTGCCCATGGCAACGTTTGGTGATGTGTACATGTGGTGGCAGTGTCCCGGCCTTTGGGCTGACTCCCAGGACACGGTTGCCACCCATGTCGTTGCCAGCGGTAACAACCACAGTATGTTGTGTTTGGACACGGTTCCTTTAAGTTGGTGTTTTCCCTTTCCTGTGGTGCTGGAAGGGTTAACTCTCTTCCCAGTGTGTGTGAGGTCACTGGGTGTGTCTGACCGGTGGGTGTGGCCACTTAAGCCTATATAGCTTCTGTCTTTGGCATGGCTCAGGAGGTTGCTTCAGTCATGCTTTGCTGTAACAGCCTCCTGTGATTTCTATCTCCTTGTAAGGGCCACCCTTCTGGTCATAAGTTATTATTGCGTGATTTGTTGTTGATGTCCTGTGTTTTTGGGCAGCTATGGATGTCCTGGTCCCTGTGTGTCTTTATGTGTGTGCTGTTTACTTTTGTCTGTGTGGACAGCGTTTGTACGGGTTCCAGTCAGCAAGGCTGAGACAGGTTTGTGTGGAACTGTTAGGGTTCACCTGTCTTATCTGTAGTCCGTTTTATGTACCCCCATCTTCATGCTGCTTGGCCAGTGAGACTCCTGCTCCTCCGTTCCTAGGAGGAGTGGGTTGTCTTACCCTGCTCCTTAGCCCAGGGACCGGACGGAGGGTAAGTCAGGGCTCCGAGGTTCCTGCGCATGGGTCCTCCTACCATCAAGGTCGGCCCATGCAGGTAGGAGACAGGGTCAGCGTTAGGGACGCAACAGGAGGTGACCTGCTCCCTAATTCTGTGTTCCTGGCGAGTAGCGACTGGACATCTTCAGCCACCGCACGGCTGAGGATTTCCCCCATCCTCAGCCGTGACAATACACCCATGCGTGTACGTGTTTCTATACCAGATTAGTCATGCTGCACTTACCTGTATCTTGTTATAGTATAGTCGAGACAAGCAGTACGTGGTAATATGCAAATTAGAACATTCATTTTACTTCTGTGCTGTTCTTTCATGCATTAAGCCCAATTAGACTATAATAATATCCTCTTTCTTTTTGGCGAGATCCCGCTATAATGTAGCAATCAGTGAGTAATTATTGATTGTCGCCTTTCTGTCAGTCTGCATCCTGCATCGAGTTATAGCTATTCACCAGTCTATGTGTTTTTTTTCTGCCGGATAAATGAGTACCCCTCCACTGGCACAAGCACAGCTTCTCTCTTTTCCCACTCTATGGTGCTGCTTGCAATCTGCAGTAATTAAAACTATATCCCATTCACACTCACTTACCATCTGGTGCCTTGTACACAAGCCTCAGAATAAGCGGTAGATGTGCAAGCATGACTGAAAGTGAGGATCGGTATGTAACGTGAAAGAATTCTAAAAAATTGCTATATTATTTATATCTATCTTTAGATTTAGAGTACATACTAGATGTTAGACCTCATATTACTTCATGTGTCATATACTATTATCTATATAATCTATCTCCACACTTACTACGCAGCATCAGAATGCATGGTCCATGCCAAGAATTCCTCTGTTCTACAGATCTAGTCCTTTTTTAAAATGAATATCCAGATGACAAAATCACTCTGCATGGTTCAGGGGGTTCCTCAACTCAAGCTCTTTGGGATGGCTAATGGTACATGTTTTCCGTATGTCCTCATGGTAGCACATATTGATTCGATAAAATGAGTCATTCACACGTTAATCCGTATATGCGTTTGATAGATGACTTGGAAAACATTTTGGTTTGTTAAGCGTCCCTAAGGACTGGAATTAGGAAACTTTGGAATGGAAATCTTGCAATAGATGAAGGACAGGTTCTTGGACCAGAGGGAGGGAAACACATGGGGCTTTAATCATCCCATATTGTGCCCCCTTAGGGCCGCTTCACACGAGCGGATGCCTTGCGTGGCATCCGCTCCGTGACAGAGTGCCAAGACCCGCTGCAGACTGCAGAGGCACGGGGCAGTAACATGACTGTTAATGCTCCGTGCCTCTCTGTGATCTCTTTACTACGAAATCACAGTTGTCACTGTGATTTCGTAGTAAAGAGATCACAGAGAGGCACGGAGCATTAACAGTCATGTTACTGCCCCGTGCCTCTGCAGTCTGCAGCGGGTCTTGGCACTCTGTCACGGAGCGGATGCCACGCAAGGCATCCGCTCGTGTGAAGCGGCCCTTACACATTTTTGGCAGGTTTTTATTCCCACGTGTAGACAGGACAGATTTCCTGGCCATCTGAGGACTAAAATTGACCCTAAGTCATTGGACCACGTTTCTGAAGTTTTGGGTAGATTTTTGCTTTTCTTAGTATTTTTTATCTATGGGGTCAAGACTGATGTCCAAGCTCCTACGAGTAATTACAAGTATATATTTAATCAAGTATCTATCTTCTCATAGTGAAGCCTGCAGCTAAATATTTTATGAACGTATATATGTTAATGTCACCATTATTTACGAAATTGTACCATACAAAATGGGATGTGGAAGTATACTGTACTTATTAATTTAATTTAATTGCATAATAAAATTTGATCACAACAATTTTAGACTTGGTAAGTCAAAGATATGATAAAACAAAGACATATCAACAACATAGAACCAAAAAAAGGCTACAATAAGCTTAGGATACAAACAATTGCACAGTAGGCCTAAAGTATCCTGTATAGTTCACACTTAAAGGGAACCTGTCATCAACTTTACGCTGCCCATACTAACGGCAGCATAAAGTACAGACAGGTGAGCTGATTTCAGCGGTCTGTCATTTAAAAGTTAAAAGTAAGTGGTTGCCGAAAACCAACATAACAATCATTGCAGACTTGGCCTGGAAAAGAGTCCTGGCCACCTGAGAAGAGTCCTGGTTATTCATGACTTCCTGCTCTCCTGCCCACCTGCTGATGACTGACAGTCTTCTACCTAGTTTTCTCCCCATCTCTCTAGGAGAGAACTGCCAATCATCAGCAGACGGGCGGGAGAGCAGGAATTCATGAATAATCATGACTCTTCTCAGTCATTATTAAGGTACCACTTGGAACCGAACCCGAGTTCGGGAAATGTTTTTTTACAATACAAATTAATTTATTAAGTTATTGCGCAAAGTCTCGCGAGACTTCGCAAAGCAAAAACTTTGGCTTATCGGAGTCAATACATTCTAATACTGTACGGAGCTCCTGCTTTACTAAATAGATTGTTACGCTGAGCGCTCCGGGTCCCCTGCTGGCCTCGGAGCGCTCACAGCGTATGTCCCCAGGCAGCACTCCAGTGTCTCGGCGTGTGCGTCCTCGCTCTCTAGGGCGCGCGTGCGCCGGGACTCTTAGATTCAAAGGGCCAGTGCACCAGTGATTGGTGCCTGGTCCAAAAGGGTTATTAAGGGTTAAGGTTTGTGAGAGGCAGTGCTGACTTAATTAGGCTGCACCTGTGCACTGCCCATTTATACCTTCTCCTCCCACAGCTTCCTGCCGGATCTTTGTGCCTTGTGCCTCAGAAAAAGCGTTCCACTGTGTTTGTTTGCCTTGCCTGTTGCCGAACCCGTTGCTACCGTCTACTCGCCTTTGAACCTTTGCCGCCTGCCCTGACCTCTGCTACGTCCGACTACGCTCTTGCCTTCTCCCTGTGTACCACGCCTTATCAGCTGCCAGAGAGGTCGAGTTGTTACTAGGGGACACGACCTGGTAGTTACCGCCGCAGCAAATCCATCCCGCCTTGCGGCGGGCTCTGGTGAAGACCAGTAACTGCTTAGAACCGGTCATTTAGTACAACCCGCGCCATCGCCTCTCTGGTCCAGAGGATCCACTACCTGTCCTGCCGGTACGTGACAGTAAGATCCGGCCATGGATCCCGCTGATGTTCCCCTGCCAAGCCTAGCGGACCTCACCACTATTGTGGCCCAGCAGGGTCAACAGCTGGCCCAGTTGACCGCTATGTTGCAGCAGCTCCTGCCTTCTCAGCAACAGCCAGCTCCTCCGTCTGCTCCTGCTGCGTCACCTCCGCCTGCAGTTGCCACTGGTTCCAGAATCCGTTTGTCCCTACCAGACAAATATGACGGAGATCCTAAGCAGTGCCGTGGGTTCTTGTCGCAGTGCTCTCTCCACCTCGAGCTTCTGTCCGACCAGTTTCCTTCTGAGCGAGCCAAGGTAGCCTTTATTCTCAGTTTGCTGTCCGGGAAGGCCCTGGCCTGGGCTACACCACTATGGGACCGTGCAGATCCTGCCACCGCTTCCGTCCAGAGCTTCTGCCTAGAGTTCCGGAATGTTTTTGAGGAGCCTGCCCGGGTTACCTCCGCAGAGACTGCCTTACTAAATTTGACCCAAGGAGGTTCTTCCGTGGGTGACTATGCCATTCAGTTCCGCACCCTGGCCTCTGAGCTGAACTGGAACAATGAAGCCCTTTGCGCCACCTTCAAGAAGGGACTTACTTTACACCTGTGTGGTCGTATACCTGGATGATATCCTCATCTTTTCCTCCAATTTGGATCAACACAGGGTCCATGTGCAACAAGTTCTTACTCGTCTTAGGAGAAATCGCCTGTACGCTAAACTTTAAAAATGTATTTTTGAACGGACCTCCCTGCCTTTCCTGGGATACATTATCTCAGCCCAAGGACTTCAAATGGACCCAGCCAAGCTCTCGGCGGTTCTGGATTGGCCACGCCCCTTTGGTCTCCGAGCCATACAAAGATTTCTGGGCTTTGCGAATTACTACAGGCAATTCATCCCTCACTATTCCACTCTGGTAGCTCCTATCGTGGCCCTCACAAGAAAAGGAGCTAACCCCAAATCCTGGCCTTCCCAAGCCGAGGAAGCCTTCCAGTCCCTGAAATGCGCCTTTGCCTCTGCACCCGTTCTCTCTAGACCAGATTCCACCAAGCCTTTCTCTCTTGAAGTGGATGCCTCCTCGGTGGGAGCCGGAGCTGTCCTCACCCAGAAGTCTTCCCGGGGCAAGACTTCTACTTGTGGCTTCTTTTCTAAAACATTCTCTTCCGCAGAGAGAAATTACTCCATTGGGGACAGGGAACTGCTGGCTATTAAATTGGCACTGGAGGAATGGAGACATTTACTCGAGGGCGCCACACATCCTGTGTACATCTTCACGGACCACAAGAACCTGGCTTATCTCCAGTCTGCTCAGAGATTAAATCCCCGTCAGGCTCGTTGGTCTCTGTTCTTCGCCCGCTTTAATTTTGAGATCCATTTCCGTCCGGCTTGTAAGAACATTAGGGCAGAGGCTCTGTCTCGCTCCTCTGATGTGGTGGGCGACGAGTTAACACCTCGATATATTATCCCTCCAGAACGCCTTATAACAGTCGCTCCCGTGGACCTGCGCCTTCTTCCTCCTGGCAAATCCTACGTACCTCCACGTCAGCGGCTGCGAATTCTCAAGTGGGGCCACGCCTCCCCTTTTGCCGGTCATCCAGGGGTGCAAAAGTCTCTCCAACTAATCTCCCAAAGGTACTGGTGGTCTTCTCTAGAGAAAGATGTCTCGGACTTCGTCCAGGCCTGTATGATTTGCGCCCGGGATAAATCGCCTCGCCAGAAACCAGCGGGTCTCCTCTTGCCTCTACCCGTTCCTGAAGTTCCCTGGTCTCACATCGCCATGGACTTTATTACAGATCTTCCCTCCTCCCATGGCAAGTCCGTTATTTGGGTCGTGGTGGATCGCTTCTCCAAGATGGCTCACTTTGTACCCCTGCCCGGTCTACCCTCTGCACCCATGTTGGCCAAACAATTTTTCCAACACATCTTCCGTCTCCATGGCCTTCCCAAACATATTGTCTCGGATCGTGGGGTACAATTCGTCTCCAAATTCTGGAGGGCTCTATGTGCTCAGCTCGGGATCAAATTGGACTTTTCTTCTTCGTACCATCCTCAGTCTAACGGCCAAGTAGAACGGGTGAACCAAATTTTGGGTGACTATCTGCGTCACTTTGTATCCTCACGCCATGACGACTGGGCTGATCTACTTCCCTGGGCGGAGTTCTCCTACAACTACAAACAATCCTCTGCCTCTAACAAGTCTCCTTTCTTTGTAGTTTTTGGCCGTCATCCTCTTCCACCTCTGCCGCAGTCTCCCACTCCTTCTTCTGTACCTGCCGTTGACAGTCTTGTACAGGATTTGTCCTCCATCTGGCGAGAAACCCACGCTGCTCTCCTCAAGGCTTCCACCCGTATGAAGGTTCAAGCTGACAAGAGACGCAGATCTCCTCCGGAATTTCGCCCGGGTGACAAGGTGTGGCTCTCCTCTAGGTACATCCGATTTAGGGTCCCAAGTTACAAGTTGGGCCCTCGTTTCTTGGGACCCTATAAAATCAAGAGTCGTATCAATCAAGTTTCTTATCGCGTCATGGGGCGTGACGTGATGACGTGATGACGTAGAGGACGTCGCGCTCTCCGCCTCCCCACGGCTCAGCTGTCCCGCTGCCTTGAGCGTTCTGGCGTTCTCGTGCCGAACTTTCCCCGCACCCTCTCTATGACCGTGGGATAAGCGCTACCGCGCTACAGCGCTATTGCCTTTCGTCTACTGCCTACTATGCTACTGTCCCGACTGCTGAGCTCGGACGTGGGGCCTGATTCTAGCTTTTGCTGATCCTGCCGCTCCTGCCGCTTCCTCCTCTCCTACTCACCGTGCCGTCGTGATCAGCTCGGTATGTGGAGCTCTTCCGTGGAGTGCGTCTCCGGTTCCTGTTGATCCGCTGCTCTCCTCCTGGTGTCAGTGTGAGTAGCACCCTTGTGTTTCCCTTACCCGACGGTTTGCTGGACAAGCTGACAAGTTGATGAATCATACTTAGGACTGCTGCCGATTCTCCTTGCTCTCTCCTCATGTTATTGTACATGACCTGACCCTCTCCTCGTGTCTTCAGCTTTTCCCGATTTGTTCCCTCTCCTCTTTGATGTCGTGGTGACTAACCTCCCTATGATTGCTGACTCTAACTAACCCTGAGTGGAGATCGTTAAGCTGCTGGAGGATTCTTCAGGGGGCTTGTATGATGCCCATGATATATTTAACCCTGTTTTGTGCCTTTAGATTTTGTCCAGTATTTTTGATCATTATCTTCCCCTTTTTTCCTTTATACTGCTGGGACTAATTCTATTGACCCTACTCTGACAGGCTGCTGGTGTCAATATTTTTTGGAAAAAATAAAAATAAAAAAGTGAGGTGCCTATGATTATAAAAGAAGTGAACTATAGAATATAAAGTATAAGGCGAAAAAAAGGAAAAAAAAAAGGGGGGGAGAAAGAGTATAAAGAAGAGCGGACAAAAAAAAGGAGGGAGAGGGTGAGAGAGTGAAAGAAAAAAAAAAAAAAGGAAAGAAAAGGGGAAAAAGAGGAAAAGAAAACAAGAATAAACAAGAAGGGAGTGAAAAAAAAAAAAAAGGGGGGAAAAAAAAAAAAAAAAAAAAGAAGGAAAGGAGAAGGGAAAGAAGGAGAGTGAAGAAGAAGAGATATATATTCAAAAGGAGAGAAAGAGGCGGAACAAGGGGAAAGAAAAAAAAAAAAAAAAGCAGAAATAAGATATGGCCCCAAAAGCTAGTAGGCGCTCGACTGATCTCTCAAGTCAGAAACACGGGTCTAAAACTGTTGAAGTAACAAAAATAGATCAGTTCCTGAGGTCTCCGAGGGTTAATACGAGGGGCGGACAAAAGGAACCTGTCACAAAAAAAAATGATGACTCAGAGATGACTGAGTTAGAAACACAAAAAGCCTCTAGATACCCCGAAGAAGAAGACGGTATAATGGGGGAAGCTATCCCTAATGACAACTCCTCTCCGCTAGAAGAAATACTCCTAGCGGTTAAACAGAACGGGGATTTAATACAGGCGGTCACAACCCAACTTGGGTTTATTCAAGTTGATGTGGGACTAATAAAAGATGATTTGTCAAAAATGCGAGACAGAGTCAACATCCTTGAGAGTTCCGTCACCCATATACAGAATGAATCCAAAAAAATAAATACGGAAGTCTCCACATTTAAATCAGAATATAACCTTCTGAAGAAAAAGGTAGCGGACCTTGAGGATAGGTCACGAAGATACAATGTGAGAATAATAGGGATTCCAGAGGGTGTGGAAGAGAAAAATCCAACCCAATTCATACAGAAGTTAATCCTTGAGAACTTTGGGAAAGAGTCGTTTTCTTCTCTTTTTATGATTGAAAGAGCTCATCGGGTCCCAGGGGGAAAACCAATTCCAGGGAGACAACCTCGGACATTCCTTGCTAAGCTATTGACTACAGGGGACAGAGATATCCTCCTGAGAAGGGCGAGGGAATCCTCACCGGTTGTATATAACGGGATTAGACTGGCCTTTTTTCCCGATTTTTCGAAAGATATACAAGAAAAGAGACGCACATTTATGATTGTTAAAAAGAGGCTAAGAGAAAGGGATATTAAATATTCTCTCATATTCCCAGCCAAACTGCGGATTGTTTTTAATGATAAAACTCTTTTTTTTGACACCCCGGAAGAAGCCGTGGACTGGCTTGATCGAAATAATCGATAATTCAATTGGGTTATGATCTGGCGGGAATAATAATTACTATAAGGGGCTTATACCCCTAAATGTATTTTCCTTTGCTTCCTAATGGGGGTGGCTGAGTGGGGGGAGTGTGGGAGGGATGGTCATAGGAAAGAAATCTACTACAATATGTGGTGGATTGCCTGTAGGAGGGGGGTGAGGGGAGGGGGGGGGGGCGGGGTTGGGCTGTGGTGCGTCAAAGTAGGTGTGGTTTCCCTTTTTTTAGTTTATTTTTTTTCTCTCTCCTTTTTTCTCCATTTAACCATTGTTGATGATGCTGACTAGAATTATTGCTTGGAATATACGTGGTTTGGGGGATAGAGGTAAGAGACAAGCGGTTTTTGATTTGACTCAGGCCCATTTACCAGCAATAGTATGCCTGTTGGAGACCCACCTCACTGAGGAGACCACTAGAGTGGTCGACAGGGGATGGGCTGCGCACACGTATCATTCTACCTTCTCAAATTACTCGAGAGGTGTTACGGTGTTGATACATAGACTTATTGATTTCGTTTGTGAAGCATCCTCTGTCGACCAACAGGGGAGATTTATTTTCTTATATTGTAGGCTTGGGGGGAAGATATGTATTTTGGCCTTTGTCTATATTCCACCGCCATTTTCCTTTTCGGTTCTTAACTCTCTGTTATTATTCATGGATAAATGGCCAGAATGTCCAACATTGATTATTGGCGACTTTAACTGTGTCATCGATCCGCTACGTGACAGGGTTTCTACGAGTGTCAGGAGTGACAGTCCGGTCCAGGGGTCTCCCCTGGCACGGTTTTGCCTGGAGGCTGGATTTGAGGATGCTTGGGAACATCTGGGACAGGGGAAAAGGGTTTTTTCATGTTTTAGTAAAGCAGGTAAATCGATGTCCAGAATAGATCTTGTATTGATAAGTAGTAAACATGTGAAACTGATAAAGCGAATGAAATATGAAACGAGGTCAATATCGGATCACTCCCCGCTATTACTTAAATTTTGCTTATCTCAGGAAAGATATACATCAAAACCTCCCTTTAGACTAAATCCTTATTGGCTATCAGTTATAAAGACACATGAAATAATTCGAAATGAAATAGGCCGATTCTGGGATATTAACTATGGTATTCAAGTGGTATGGGATACCTTTAAGGCATATATGAGGGGATTGATGGTTAGTAATATCGCGAACCTGAGAAGGGAATATGGAAAAAAACAGAAAAATCTAGAAGAACATGTAGTGTTGGCGACAGAATCCTTTTACATGAACAAGACGGAGAAGAACAGGGAAAATATGCAAAGGGCCACACAAATATATTCTAAGTTTTTATTGGATAAGGCCCAACAGAACCTTTTCTTTAAAGGGCAAAAATATTTTACCGAGTCAGGGCGACCTGGTAAACTCCTGTCCAGAGTAATCTCCAATCAACAACCCAAAAAACATATAGATAAGGTTCGATTGAGTGATGGTAGGATAGTCACCAGACAGGGCCCGGTGGAGAAGGCCTTTCTTGATTACTTCCTTGATCTGTATAAAGCTGACTCTAACATCACAGATGATAAGATAGATTTCTATCTAGACAGGATCAATTTTCCAACTATTACTGAGACGCAAAAGAAAGCACTAGAATTGGAGGTCTCAATTCAGGAACTTGAGGGAGCTATTAAACTATGTTCAGCTAACTCCACTCCTGGTTCAGACGGGCTTCCATATGAATTTTATAGTAAATATGGGGACTGTATTCTTCCCAGACTGTTGGAGGTCTTTGCTGAATCAATGGAGGATGGGATGCTGCCAGATTCAATGATGGAGGCTACAATAATATTAATTCCAAAAAAAGGCAAGGACCCTTTAGATTTAGAATCTTATAGACCAATTTCACTGCTCAATGCAGATGTAAAGCTTCTCGCGAGGGTCCTGGCTACAAGGCTTTCTAGGGTCATTTCCTCCATTGTCCATCCGGATCAGAGCGGTTTTATCCAAAACAAGGGTACACATCATAATTTACATCGGCTCTTTTCTAATATTCAGGCCCCTGGGGGGACCGCCCGCTCCATCCTCTCATTAGATGCCTCCAAGGCCTTTGACAGGGTGGAGTGGCGTTTCCTCTGGAAGGTTCTTGCCAGGATGGGCTTTGGAAAAAGGTTTATACGTACTCTTAAGCTACTGTATAGATCTCCAAGGGCAAAATTGAGTCTTAATGGAATTCTGAGTAGTAGTATTGATTTAAATAGAGGCACGCGGCAGGGCTGCCCATTATCTCCCTTGTTATTCGATATTTATATCGAACCCCTTGCGATGGCCATCAGGCAGGATGATCAGGTTAAAGGATTCGGTACGTTAGGAACACAAGACCGTATCTCATTATATGCAGATGATGTTTTGTTTTTTATAGACCATACGGAAATTACTCTTCCTAGGATTATTCAAATGGTTAAAGTATTTGGTGAAGTGTCTGGTCTTCTTATAAACTGGGCCAAGACCAGTCTGCTCCCAATAGACCCCCTGCCACAGAAAGAGGTTCCGGTGACACAGTTAGATATTGTTGATACTTTTCAATACTTGGGTTTGACTATATCGCCTCGGGTTGAAAATTTTGTACAACTTAATTTGATCCCCATAATGGTAAAGATTAGAGCTAAAATAGGGATCTGGCTGAAACTTCCCCTATCCAGAGCTGATCGAGTTTCACTAGTTAAAATGGTGATATTACCACAATTTCTTTATGTGCTCAGGAATACACCTATTTGGATACAAGATAAATATTTTAAACTTATGGAAAGAATAATTAATGATTTAATATGGGGAAGAAAGCGAGTTCGAATTAAGCTGGAATATTTGTATAAATCAGTGGAGTGTGGGGGTTTAAATCTCCCCTACTTTAAAGGGTATTTTATTGCAGCCCAGTTATTGATGTGCTATGAATCAGAGAACAGTGCACTCTTGGGGAAGTTGGTAACTAGCCACGCCCACAATAATATTTTTACCTTGTTGGAATCTGGCCTATTGAAGAGTTATGAGCAAGGCTACAGAGAGACTATAAAATTACTCCTGAAAGTGTGGGCTATAACTAGGACATGGTTGAAGGTTAAGGGTTCACTTACATTTACGCCCCTCTGGCATAATTTGTATTTACAAAGGCTAGATGATATTGCAGCTGACACATTTTGGCAGAAGAATAAAATTTTATATATCTCACAGGTAGTTAAAGATAGAGAAATTAAATCTTTTATAGAAATGACACATAATATAAGAAACCTTTCATGGTTTAGGTATTTTCAATTGCGATCTGTACTATCCAGTTTGGATGATAAGCGGCTGCTGGATATAGATAATTTATCTTTTTTGAATGATTGGGTAGGGGGTACACTTTCTAGAACAAAAATTTCAAATATATATAAGTTATTACTTAAGGCACGGTTTAGTGATACACACTCACCAGGACAAAAAGCGTGGGAGGCGGATTGTCTGAATTTACAAATAGAAGGGTGGGAGAATATTTTTGGGAATTTGGTTTCACTATCCCAGAACTTTAACCATGTTCTAATACAATTCTATATTTGCCATAGATTATATATTACTCCCCTATGGATGAATAAATGCGGGTTAAGAGACACGTCCAACTGCCCCAAATGTGACACTGCAGGAGCGGACTTTCTCCATATGATATGGACTTGTCCAGAACTTATAAACTACTGGAATAGTATTAATAATTGTATTATGTATAAGCTAAAAATTCGAATTCCTTTTGAACCACAAGTATTTGTGCTTAATGATCTTTCCAAACTAAAAAATTACAAGTATCAAAAGATCTTCCTGAGCAGAATACTGATGTTGGCTAGAGTTTTGATCAGTCGGACCTGGTTTGCCCGATCCACTCCAGACATAAATACATGGATAAATTTAACTGATAAGGTAAAAAATTATGAGAAAATTATATACAAACGGAGGGAAGGTGAGGACCAGTGGAATAGGATATGGGGTGGTTGGAGGATTGACTAGCTAAGGTCAAATTGTTTTATTTATAAGGGTCCTACTTTGACGCACCACAGACTAGGGGGGAGGGAGGGGAGGGTTTTCTAAATGTAACGAAAGGATGAGTTGAATATATTTATATCTATACATAATTAGTCGGGTCACTAAGAATTGAGAGATTGTAAAAATTTGTACTGTAAATGTTTTGTAGTTTTCCCAATAAATCTTTGAAAAAAAAAAAAAAAAAAAAAAAAAAAAAAAAAGTTTCTTATCAGCTCCATCTTCCTCCCTCCCTCCGAATCCATAACTCCTTCCATGTCTCCCTTCTTAAACCTGCTGTCTTTAACCGTTTTTCTCCCAAGCTTGTTTCTCCCACCCCTGTCGCCGGTACCTCCGATATATTCTCTGTCAAGGAGATCTTGGCGACCAAGATCTCCCGGGGAAAAAGATTTTTTTTGGTCGACTGGGAGGGCTGCGGTCCTGAGGAGAGGTCATGGGAGCCGGAGGAGAACATCCTGGACCGCAGTCTCATCCGCAAGTTCTTCGGTACCAAAAAGAGAGGGAGACCAAAGGGGGGGGGGGTACTGTTACGCTGAGCGCTCCGGGTCCCCTGCTGGCCTCGGAGCGCTCACAGCGCATGTCCCCAGGCAGCACTCCAGTGTCTCGGCGTGTGCGTCCTCGCTCTCTAGGGCGCGCGTGCGCCGGGACTCTTAGATTCAAAGGGCCAGTGCACCAGTGATTGGTGCCTGGTCCAAAAGGGTTATTAAGGGTTAAGGTTTGTGAGAGGCAGTGCTGACTTAATTAGGCTGCACCTGTGCACTGCCCATTTATACCTTCTCCTCCCACAGCTTCCTGCCGGATCTTTGTGCCTTGTGCCTCAGAGAAAGCGTTCCACTGTGTTTGTTTCCCTTGTCTGTTGCCGAACCCGTTGCTACCGTCTACTCGCCTTTGAACCTTTGCCGCCTGCCCTGACCTCTGCTACGTCCGACTACGCTCTTGCCTTCTCCCTGTGTACCACGCCTTATCAGCTGCCAGAGAGGTCGAGTTGTTACTAGGGGACACGACCTGGTAGTTACCGCCGCAGCAAATCCATCCCGCCTTGCGGCGGGCTCTGGTGAAGACCAGTCACTGCTTAGAACCGGTCCTTTAGTACAACCCACGCCATCGCCTCTCTGGTCCAGAGGATCCACTACCTGTCCTGCCGGTACGTGACATAGATAAGGAATAATTAAACAATTATTCCTTATCTATTTGGTGCTCCTCACTAGTTTTTATTCACTGCAGTGAGGCTGCCACCTTAAAGGAACCTGTCTCGTTGAACATGGTATCTGAGCTGAAAGCAGCATGTGTTAGAGCAGGAGGAGCTGAGTAGATTGATGTATAGTTTTGTGGAGAAAAAATCTGCATCATTTGTATTTTATTCATTTAAATTCCTGCTCATTCTGGACTTTGAATTCAAGGATGCAGTCCAGGGGAGTAGCTATAGGGGAAGCAGGGGAAGCGGCTTCTTTGGGGTCTGTACTCAGTAGGGATCCACCCAGGAGGAGGACTAAAAGATTTTAATGTCAGGACTCTCAACAGTATTATAAAATTACTTTATATACAGTGACACTGTAGGAAATGGATGGAGAGACTAAATGTAGGAGTGGGGGATGTGTAACGCCCCAGAGGTGCATTACCACTTCTGCACTCCACTACTATCTTCTATGGTTAACCACGTGTTATCCTATGTTTTTATTTCCAGGTCCTACATAATGTGCATCTCCTATTTTGCAACAGTTTGTGTTCAAGTGTAACATGCCTGGTTCACCAGCAGGTGGCAGCATAAATGGCAGAGCTACAGGTATAGAGAATAGAACCTTCTATTCCATTCTAACCTCCCTCTGTGGTGTGGTGGGCGTGTCCCACTTGCTGCAGGAAGGGTAGAGTTCTAGTGAGAGTTAGGTCAGTCTAGCCTACCCCTCCTAGGGGAGAGGTCGAGTTGCAGTTTACCCCCTGCCAAGGGAGGGTGTGCCACAGGTGTAGGTCCCTTTTGGACGTGCCTTGCAAAACCAGCTAGAGCACTTTCAGCTCTGCTGGACATGAGGCCACAGCCTGAAGCCTCAAAAACCAGGAGAGACAAGCTAGAGACAGACCAGACTAAAAAGCGAAGTACAAGATCTGGACTGAATTTATTTCATCATCTCCTAATTCTACACTTTTTCTGCTTTCGGAGGGCAACGCCTGGGGTCCATGTGTATCCAGGTAGGAGCACCGTGACCTGTGCACCATCATTAAGGGACATTATAGGCTACCTACACCACTCTGGCATTCCTACAACTGGTTACCATCCAACACTACATCACTAAAAGGGGCCCTGTGCCCTTGTTGCTTCACTGCAACTGGCGTCACAACAAACATGTACTTTAAGGGACATCCTGCCGTGCGCCCGACGTTACTGCAGATGCATGGCAGGATGGGGTTGCTTGGTGGGGGGCCCTTCAAAAATGTGCTGTGGGGCCCAGTCATTTCTAGTTATGCCACTGATGCGGTCCTATCAGTGATTGACAGCCATCCCTCTATGACTGTGTATACAGGGAGTGCAGAATTATTAGGCAAGTTGTATTTTTGAGGATTAATTTTATTATTGAACAACAACCATGTTCTCAATGAACCCAAAAAACTCAAAATTAATATCAAAGCTGAATATTTTTGGAAGTAGTTTTTAGTTTGTTTTTAGTTTTAGCTATTTTAGGGGGATATCTGTGTGTGCAGGTGACTATTACTGTGCATAATTATTAGGCAACTTAACAAAAAACAAATATATACCCATTTCAATTATTTATTTTTACCAGTGAAACCAATATAACATCTCAACATTCACAAATATACATTTCTGACATTCAAAAACAAAACAAAAACAAATCAGTGACCAATATAGCCACCTTTCTTTGCAAGGACACTCAAAAGCCTGCCATCCATGGATTCTGTCAGTGTTTTGATCTGTTCACCATCAACATTGCGTGCAGCAGCAACCACAGCCTCCCAGACACTGTTCAGAGAGGTGTACTGTTTTCCCTCCTTGTAAATCTCACATTTGATGATGGACCACAGGTTCTCAATCGGGTTCAGATCAGGTGAATAAGGAGGCCATGTCATTAGATTTTCTTCTTTTATACCCTTTCTTGCCAGGAATCATTCACTGCACACATGATTACAGACGATTACACCATGGGTGTGTTTAAGCACGCCACTCTGGCAAAGGTACATAGACAACATCATATTTGTATGGCAAAAAGATGGAAAAGAACGTAATTTTTTTTGGGAAGCAATAAATATAAATGTATTCAATTTACAATTTACATCCAATATAGACAAATCATCAGTTGAATTCTTGGACCTTCAGATCCCTATTGAAAAAGAAAGTTTGGTCTGTAGTACTTACTAGAAACCTGTCACCAAGAACAGCTACATTCTATACTCGAGTTGCCACCTTCCCAGATGGCTTCTCGACATACCACTAGGACAATTCCGTCGAATTAAACGTAATTGCACTAGGGAAGACAAATTTGAGGAAGAAGCCATAAAAATAAAAGAGCAATTTTTAGACAAGAAATATCCGCTGACAACGATAGAAACATCTTTACAGAAAGTTTGAGATATGAACAGATATGCATTTTTTAAAGATGAAACAATATCATCAGATAAATTCAAAGAAGAGATAATACGAATAATTTTGCCATTTAACACACACTATAGGAAGATTCAACAAAGATTCAACAGGTTATAGGCCTGCTGGTCCCCAATATACCACAATTTACGTTTACAATGGCCACAAATTTAGGCCTCAAAGTAGCACCCTCCATTAAGTCCACTTGGAAGGGTGACCAAACCATAAAAAAATGGGTGGGCTTGTCTGGTTTCCATAGATGTGGAAATTGTAACAATTGCAGAATTACTTCATTTCCAAGAAAAATCCTAGAGATATCTTAAACTATCAGCACATATTCACAAAAAATCTAAGATTTTCTAACATGTAACTCAACAAACGTTATTTACGTCATTCAATGACCCTGTGACAAACAGTACGTGGAGAGAACCAAAAGGACCCTCAAAAAAAGAATCTCGGAACACATAACGAACATAAAAAAGGGGTTTGATAACCACTCTTTGTCAAGTCACTTTAAATTAGTGCATAACCAAGACCCTACAAGGTTAAAATATGCGGCACTTGAAAAGGTAGAAGAGGCATTGGAGAGGAGGAGACCATATTAGTCAAATGTCTAGATTAGAATCAAGGAGAACCTTTGAATTTAACACACTATTACCTGCAGGCCTGAATGCCGACCTTGAAGTATTTGGATTCTTGTAGATGTAGGGCAGGTGTCTTCTGCCGACGAGTGATCGGGTTTACCTGTTGGTATACCAATCCCTCCTAAGCAGGAGGCCCCCACTCAAATACCAGTGATGCTCAATTTTGGATATTCATCTGTAAAGAAAAAGGAACATATAATGTAACTTTGTCCAGCCTTAAAGCATATCCCTCATTCAACTCACCATCATATAATTGGTAGAAGAATCAACTAAAAATTTAAATGATGGAATTGTCAGTTATAATTGTCAATCGTTAGAATGAGGAAAACATAAGCGCAAAAAAAAATCGCAAATATATCACAAAGAAATCGCACAAAAAACGCATATAGATTATAAGTAGACTAATTATGTTGTAAACAGAACGTTTTTACTTTTATTATTGTTTATTCTAAATTCTACACTTTGCTTATTACATGATACCAGTAATAAAAATATAAGGGATCTAAAAAGTAGGTTCTATATATAGATTGCAAGATGATTGGGGGCAACTTATAGAAAAAAGGATAATAATAGATCCACAGCTGTACAACGTTTACCCCCATCCCTTAGTGACTCAATAGGGATGAGGGGGAACATTGGATAATCATGAAAGACACGATCAATAATCGCATAAGAAACGCACATGAATGAGATGCGATAATATGTTTACCAGTAGGAAGCTGATACACTAACATTTTTATGCTATAGACATAGTATGTAAGATAATGTATCATGGACACTGACTATATAGAGGTATTGTAAATGGAGAATAAATGTTTATAGTTGTGCAAAGAATAGCGAAACATAAAAAAGGGAAGATCCACTCCACTTTTCTGTGTTATCCTCAAGCCATATAGACAATCAGTATTTAAGGGTACGAATAGCATAAGGAATTAGCCACTGAAGAAGGAGCACGTTTAAAGCTCCAAAACGCGTATGGTCGGAAATATCCTTATGTACAAGTACCCTCGTATGGATCTTTTAAAGCAACAACCAATGGAGCTCTCCATGGACTTGACGGTCACTATTTGAACAAGAAAGAAAGAAAGAGTACAACCAACCGATTCATCCATTTCAGATCAGCTTATACGTGGGACGCCGATCAGACCTTCTGTTGGACACAATTCCACCGAACACGTGGGACGCCAACTAGATTTTCGGTACCACACAAAAGTTTGCATAAAGATCTGACACTCACAAATCAGAAGGCGATATGGAGGTAAGGTGTGTCGGTGCCTTGTATTAGGCGGAACGCGACATTTGGTCCCGCTTTCGAACAGTACCTGGGCAGCACGTGGGGCACCACAACCATTATGTACCATATTATCTAATGATTGCGTTTGCTCAGCAGAGGTATGCCACCGATGGGTCTTGGCACAATTGATTCATGTGGTGTATGACATCCTGTCTCACCTCACATATATGACATTGTCCTTATCGGTGATCTCTCACTGCTGGGTGAGATTTTTGAGCATTTACAGTGGTGTTGGTGTATAACTTTGTATTTTTTATATTATTATATTTATTATATTATTATATTTTATTACATGTTTATATCAAGTGTAAAGAATAAGGTTTTATAAATAAAATGTATGTCCATGGTGATTCCAGATGTTGAGTGCCGATCATTCGAAATAGATAAGTTTCAATGATTAATGATTAGGTGAGTCATAACGATCAGTGCACCAGTTCCATACCAGCGAACGGAACCTACGAGTCCTATCTGATCTCCTGCCATTCCAACTCAGTTTCATTGTTCTCCATTGGTCTTTGTATCCTGGTCTTAAAAGGGTTGTCCAGGATCAACCAAAAATGAGGCAATGGTAACAAATGCCACAATATAATAAAACAAGCATTGTTAACTGTTAGATCCCCCTGCCTCTCTAATGCCACCACATCACCAGTGATTGGCTGCAGCGATCATGTGTCAACATGATATCAGTCCAGCGGCACAGTGAACAAAGACCAATGGGGAACAATAAGTGGCTGGGCATCTAATGGTTAACGGTACCTTTACACAAGGTGATTATTGTGTAGATTATTGTTAAATTGAGCGTAACGATAATTGGGCCGATTGTTTGTGTGGGCACAAACATTATCATTGGCCGTTAACGATTTCATAGGTGTAAACAGGAATCGTTCACTGCACACATGATTACAGACGATTACACCATGGGTGTGTTTAAGCACGCCACTCAAGTTATCGCTTTGTGTAAATGCAACTGTCTGCTTTACAAATGATGGAATATGCGATCGAAATTACTATCTTGTGAACGATAATCAGCGCGTATAAAGGGTCATTATTGAAACGTTCACTACACCAAGAAATGACTCGTTTGTTGCTCAATCGTACCAATCATCTACTGGTGTAAAGGTACCTTAAAAGGGTATTCCCATCTCAGACAATGGGGGCATGTCACTAGGATATACCCCAATAGTCTGATAGGTGCAAGTTCCAGTGGTGTAAAGGCAGCCAAAAAAGTCCCGGAGGGCGCACCGTGCATGCGTGGCTGTCCTCCTTTAATTTCTATGGGGCTGCCAAAAATAGCTCAGCGCTAGCTTGGCTATTTCCGTTATCCCCATAGAAATGAATGGGAGTGGTGGCCACGAAAGCGCGGTGCACTCCTATTCACTTCTATGGGGAGAGCGCTTGGTGGTGGCCAGACCCAAGGAAATCTGGGGTCCTCCAGCCACCACTTTTTCAGTTCCATTCTAGATGTGGTGATGATAGAGGTGGGACCCACACCTATCAGACAATGGGGTCATATCCTAGCAATATGCCTCCATTGTCTCAGATGGGAATACCCCTTTAAGTAATGCTAAGATAATTTAAAAAAGTAATGTTTCTTTTTTCATATTATGACTTTTTTTACTACTGCCCTGTTTTTAGTTGACCCTGGACAACCCCTTTAAGATCAGGAAACAGGCAGTTTGCACTTGCTTATTAAGAACTAGCAGCTTTTTTTTTGTTTCTGACTAGAGAATAGTTATTACTACTACTACTGCCGGTTGTGAATTGTAGTACATGCAGCCCTTGGTAGTGGCAGAAACAGTTAACCATCTTCCGATAACAACACCCTCCTACAATACCCAAACTATCTCCATTTTCATCTGTTTTAGCTCTTTGATGTAAAGCTGTCGTTTTATTGCTTGGTAAATTAAAGCTGCCATAAGTTGATTGAACTAAATTAATTGGAGAATAGTCGGCGAGCGGGGCCGAGATCTGTGCTGCTGGCACAGCGTCTTACCAGGGTTTTAATCACAACTAGAGACAACAAATCTTTCTGCATGGATACAGAACGCTGCTCCGTGCTTGAAGCCTAAATTGTTCTAGACATTGTTAAAGCCCCATGGCTGGGAAAGAGTTAATTGCTCTGAACTGGAATGCAAAATGGCGTGAAAAGTAAAAGCTAAAATGCTTTGCCAGCACAGATGGACCATAATGATGAAAATAGAGTAATTATTCTATGATTTTTCAAGTGCTGTTATATTGTAAGACGTGAACTGGGTTATTTACTTCTTACTTGCAGGACTGTATAGTAAAAAACAGCAATAAAGGCTGATATAAGTTTTATTATTACTTATATACAGGAATAGCTTTTATTCTGGATTTCTCTCCCATCATGCAGAAGGATGGACCACGTATATTCATATTGTTTGTAGTGTGCACTCCTTTTTGCCCTTTGCTGAGCAGGGCTGCCATTTACTTTTCACTTCCATTCAGCCTTTAGGCTAGCACACTAAGGACTTCATGTCACGGACGTTCCCTTGGAAGGTACCAGGAGATCGGAGAGAATAGCAACTAGTGGGTTAAATTGACAAGTTCACTGTGGATCTTATTGTCTCTGTGTTTTGGTGAATGCCACACCCCTTGCTTCAGGTTTTGCTTGTTGGTAATTTACTTTTCCCATAAGTAGACGCTTCTCACTCTTGGAGGTGCGGTTTATAGATTTTCTTTCTGCCTTCTAACTAGCTGGTCGGTTGTACTCTGTGGTGCTTCTGGAGTTGCCAGTTTTCTACTTTCAGATAAGTCTTGTCTTTTCTTATTGTTTTGTGTTTGTTATATTCCCTGTTGTTGTATCTGGGCCTGAGACAGAGCCTTCCATTCGTCCATCTGGGGAGGAATGGGTTGTCTCTGGTCCTAACCTCATTCCAGGGCCTTATAGGGATATTAGGGCCTACGTATCCTGCATATGAATATTCCTACCTTCAAAGTCTATTCATATTGATAGGTAATTAGGGCCCGGATTAGGGTTGTTTAGGAAGTGACCTATTCCTTTAGGAGATGAAGAGGGTAGGTTTGTTCAGGAGCAGCAGCACAGACGGCTTGTAAAGAGCCAGAATGGTGAACACGCAACAGCTGGGCAGGGGATCGCAGATCCAACGCGGTCCAAGGGCATGTAGAGAAAATGGAAGGCCACAGCAGCGTCTCACCAGTATTCTTCTTTATTTAGAACAGCACCTCACAATAAGGCATAAAAAATCTTTGCAGCAACGTTTCGGCTAGGAATAGCCTTTGTCAAGCATGACAAAGGCTATTCCTAGCCGAAACGTTGCTGCAAAGATTTTTTATGCCTTATTGTGAGGTGCTGTTCTAAATAAAGAAGAATACTGGTGAAACGCTGCTGTGGCCTTCCATTTTCTCTCTATTCCTTTAGGAGGTGACCTAGTTTCCAGGCCCAGTTACTGTTCCACTTTCCTCCTGTGTTTAGTGTGGAGTTTTTCCCCCCACACTGATCGTGACACTTCAATACTATACCTATAGACAAATGGAAATAAATAGAATCTTCTCAATATCTAACCAAATCTAATAAAAGTACAAAATAGCTGTCTGACTACATCTACCAGCTATAAGGCTTATCAGAAAATTTACATATTATTGAGATTGAAGATGTATAACATTTAAGGGGTATAATTTATTTATTAAGACAATATGCCCTGATGCAGGGAGGTGCACACATAGGGCTCAAAGGTGGCCTGAGCCCCTGCCCCCTTCTGCCCCTGCCTCTTTAATGCCCTTTTTTTGTTCAATTACATCAAGTGGCATGCTGCGGGGGAGGGGGCCGTCCGCCCCTGGTGTCAGGCTGTTAGCTACAGGGGGGTGAGGCCATGCCTGCCTGCGTGCCGGTAAGGTTTAGTATTCTGACAGAACACCAGCGCTCCAGAGCGAACTGTGGGAGAGTGAGAGCTGTGGGAGAAAGGACCTTACATGACATCATCACCATGTGACCAGTAACATAGCGATATTACTGGTCACATGGCTATGATGTAATAAGGTCCTTTCTTTCTTCCAGGACTCAGTGTTGCTGCAGTCTGCAGGAGAAGTGTAGGTCACGTGGGTCTGAACTGGCCGACTGTCTGCAGAGTAGGAAGATCAGAGATGGCTGCTCAGCAGCGTCTGTAGAGGGGAGAGAGTCTGTCAGCGCTAGAGAGGTGGATGTGATTACTGGGGAGGGTCTGAGGATTGTATGCTGGGGGAGGCTGTGTGGGATTATATACTGGAGGGGCTGCTGGGTGGGATTATATACTGGGGGGGCTGCTGTGTGGGATTATATACTAGGGGGGCTTCTGTATGAGATTATATACTGGGGAGGCTGCTATGTGGTATTATATACTGGGGGGCTGCTGTATGGGATTATATACTGGGGGGCTGCTGTGTGGGATTATATACTAGGGCGGCTTCTGTATGAGATTATATACTGGGGGGCTGCTATGTGAGATTATATACTGGGGGGCTGCTATGTGGGATTATATACTGGGGGGCTGCTATGTGGGATTATATACTGGGGGGCTGCTGTATGGGATTATATACTGGGGGGGTTGCTGTGTGGGATTATATACTGGGGGAGGGGGCTGCTGTGTGGGATTATAAACTGGGGGGCTGCTGTGTGGGATTATATACTGGGGGGCTGCTGTATAAGATTATATACTGGGGGGCTGCTGTATGAGATTATATACTGGGGGGCTGCTGTGTGGGATTATATGCTGGGGGGCTGCTGTATGAGACTATATACTAGGGGGGCTGCTGTATGAGATCTTGTATACTGGCGCTATACTGCTCTACTGTATATTGTGGAGTGCTATACTGCTCTACTGTATACTGTAGAATGCTATACTGCTCTACTGTATACTGTGGGGTGTTATACTATGTACTGCATACTGTGGGGTACTGTATACTATAGGGTGCTATACTGCATACTGTGGGGTGCTATATACTATAGGGTGCTATACTGCATACTGTGGGGTGCTGGGGTGCACTGGAACGCTAGGGTGAGCCGAGCCCCGGTCTCCTTCCTGCAGAGCGGTGCCCACTTCCAGCCTGAGCCCAGAGCACTGATCCTGAGCAGCTGGAGTCTTCAGAACTGTAAGTATTTTCAGTCATTCACTGTACTCTACCAAATGTGTGGATTTTTTGTGTGTGTGTGTTGTGGTGGAGAGCGTGATTGCATGTTAGGGTGTGGGAAGGCAGGATCCAGGGGGCCCAAGTAAATTCTTGCCCAGGGTCAATCAAAATTAAAGATGGCCCTGCCCAAGCCGACCCACTACAAGTGCGCTGCGAGTCCGCACGCCCCTCCCGCCTCCATCCCGCTGACGGCAGCACAATTTATTCACCGATACAATTTATTCACCAGTCCTCCCGCGCACCAGTGCAGGGTCAGGGTGACAGTGTCCTTTAGGCCTCGTTCACACTTCAGTGTTTGGTCAGTGATTTCCATCAGTGATTTGTGAGCCAAAACCAGGTGCAACTCTAAACACAGAACAGGAGCAGATCTTTCCCTTCTACCTCACGTCTGTAGAGGCTCCACTTCTGGTTTTGGCTCACAAATCACTGATGGAAATCACTGACCAAACACTGAAGTGTGAACGAGGCCTTAAGGTTAGCGCAGGGGCTGCCTGGGTAGCGGATGTGCGTGACACTACGTGACCCCCCCCCAGCGGGATTAAGGCAGGGGAGCAAGCGCCGGCCTGTGTGACTCTGTCTGCCGTCTAAGTTCCTTTAGTGCCTGTCTGCCCTCAGTGCCCGCCCTGGTAATATATTGTATATAATTTTATGTCCAGGAACAAAACAAGTATGCAAAGGAACAATAGTTGTAGTGCGTTGGCCCTTTGCATACTGGGGGTTGTAGTGCTTTGTCTCTTTGCATATTAGAGTCTGTAGAGTCTTGTAATTACATCATTTTACCATAGTATGTACGGTGAAACCAATAAAGGAATATTTGTGGATTCTGTCGTGTTTACAATTACAATATCAAAAAATTCATGGAGAACAAGGTGGGACTTCTAGAAAAGTAAGCTTCTGGTACAAACATTTTTTGAAATTATGACAAGTGCCTTTTTTTTTTTTTTTACTTAAAGGGGTTGGCCACTCTATAAATACTCTCCACTACAGTGTGGCAGGCAGGGAAAAATATGCATATTTATATACATATATTTACTTGCATATTTTTTGCGGCCATCCCAGGTTCCTGGGTGGGCTGGTCTGCCATGTGCGATTTTTATTTGTTCATTTATTTTTTCTGTGCATGCAGCATACATATCAGTATATGTTCCGTTGAGTGAACCTACAGTTCTCACATATTTTAGGCTGACTCATACCCAGGGTTGTGACCTCTTTTTCCCTGCCAGCTGGGTGTTTGGGAAGGAATTTGGATATGACCTCCTTACGTGAGGTCTCCCCCCCTCCTGTACCCTTGTGCCTTATGTTATATATATTGTCTGTTATTTGATCATGTCTTAATAAATTACATATATTTTATATGTGCGTCTCCCATCTTTCTTTTGGGTTATTGGTTTTGTTCTTGTGTTGGCTCAGTATATTATACTAGACCCCAGTGTCATCTACACATTATATGTGAGCTTTTTCTTATAGGTTGGTCTACACATACCGACAACCAACCCCCCCCCCCCCCCTCCCAAGAAGAGAGTATATGGAAAGGGGTTGTCTTTGTGAGGCAATTTGTTTAAATCATAGACATTTCTGAAGCACAAGGCCGCCACTAGGGGGGGCAGAAGACCTGTTTAAACAGAACATTGAAGCAAGGTTGTAAATCTGTCAGTTGGCTCCCTCTAGTGGCAGTGTTGTGCTGCAGAAATGTATGTAATTAACAAATCTCTTCTAAGAAAGAATCAATCTATCAGTGTAACAGAAATAGCTGGTATCTGTTTCATCTCCTCTAAGAAAATGTAATGCAAAGGGGACTGGGAAGCAGGTAAGTCCTCTTCCCTTTGCAGGTCCAACAGAATGGGTTTGCCAAGCAACAACAACATTCTCTCACAACCCCTTTAAGCAATGTTTTGGAAGGGGTGCAGGCTTTAGACTACTTCCTTCTATGCTAAGTGTAGAGGTGCCCATAAGAGTTAGGTTGGCTGAACCTGCTGATTTTGGTGGGTTTGGCCAACTATCTACTGTGTAAGAGGATATGCTGACTCTCCTCAACACCGGATGTTAGGGGACAGAAGGATCAGGCATCGCTGTATTTCTACATGCCCAATCCTTTGTTCCCACACAAAATAAGCCCTTGCCTGAATTTTCTGGCAGCAGCTGATTTCCCATGTCCTGGCTGTAAACATTTGAATGCTCAGGTTGCATGTGTATGAGGGATTTTGGGAAACATAACTGCTGACTTTTGAAGGTGTATGGGCACCTTAAAGGGAACCTGTAACAGGGATTTTGGGTATAGAGCTGAGGACATGGGTTGCTAGATGGCCACTAGCACATCCGCAATACCCAGTCCCCATAGCTCTGTGTGCTTTTATTGTGTAAAAAAACCGATTTGATACATATGCAAATTAACATAAAAGAGTCATATCTTACTTGTGTGATCAGAGAAGAGTCATATTTTCAAGCTCTGACTCATCTCAGGTTAATTTGCATATGTATCAAATCGGTTTTTATACACAATAAAAGCACACAGAGCTATGGGGACTGGGTATTGCAGATGTGCTAGCGGCCTCTAGCAATCCATGTCCTCAGCTCTATACCCAAAATCCAGATGACAGGTTCCCCTTTAACCCCTTAAGGACACAGCCTTTTTACACCTTAGGACCAGGCCATTTTTTGCAAATCTGACCAGAGTCACTTTAAGTGCTGATAACTTTAAAACGCTTTGACTTATCCAGGCCGTTCTGAGATTGTTTTTTTGTCACATATTGTACTTCATGACACTGGTAAAATGAAGTAAAAAAAAATATTTTTTTTGCACCAAAAAATACCTAATTTAACAAAAATTTGGAAAAATTTGTAAATTTCAAAGTTTCAGTTTCTCTACTTTTGTAATACATAGTAATACCCCTAAAAATTGTGATGCCTTTACATTCCCCATATGTCTACTTCATGTTTGAATTATTTTGGGAATGATATTTTATTTTTTGGGGATGTTACAAGGCTTAGAAGTTTAGAAGCAAATCTTGAAATTTTTCGGAAATTTACAAAAACCAAATTTTTAGGGACCACTACAGCTCTGAAGTCACTTTGCGAGGCTTACATAATAGAAACCACCCAAAAATGCCCCCATTCTATAAACTACACCCCTCAAGGTATTCAAAACTGATTTTACAAACTTCGTTAACCCTTTAGGTGTTGCACAAGAGTTATTGGCAAATGGGGATGAAATTTGAGAATTTCATTTTTTTGGCTAATTTTCCATTTTAACCCATTTTTTCCACTAACAAAGCAAGGGTTAACAGCCAAACAAGACTGTATCTTTATTGCCCTGACTCTGCCGTTTACAGAAACACCCTATATGTGGCCGTAAACTACTGTACGGCCACACAGCGGGGCGTAGAGTGAAAGGTGCGCCATATGGTTTTTGGAAGGCAGGTTTTGCTGGACTGTTTTTTTGACACCATGTCCCATTTGAAGCCCCCTGATGCACCCCTAGAGTAGAAACTCCATAAAAGTGACCCCATCTAAGAAACTACACCCCTCAAGGTATTCAAAACTGATTTTACAAACTTCATTAACCCTTTAGGTGTTGCACAAGAGTTATTGGCAAATGGGGATGAAATTTGAGAATTTCATTTTTTTGCCTAATTTTCCATTTTAACCAATTTTTTTCCACTAAAAAAGCAAGGGTTAACAGCCAAACAAGACTGTATCTTTATTGCCCTGACTCTGCCGTTTACAGAAACACCCAATATGTGGCCGTAAACTACTGTACAGCCACACAGCGGGGCGTAGAGTGAAAGGTGCGCCGTTTGGTTTTTGGAAGGCAGGTTTTGCTGGACAGTTTTTTTGACACCATGTCCCATTTGAAGCCCCCCTGATGCAACCCTAGAGTAGAAACTCCATAAAAGTGACCCCCATCTAAGAAACTACACCCCTCAAGGTATTCAAAACTGATTTTACAAAGTTTGTTAACCCTTTAGGTGTTGCACAAGATTTAATGGAAAATAGAGATACAATTTCAAAATTTCACTTTTTTGGCAGATTTTCCATTTTAATATTTTTTTTCCAGTTACAAAGCAAGGGTTAACAGCAAAACAAAACTCATTATTTATGGCCCTGATTCTGTAGTTTACAGAAACACCCCATATGTGGTCGTAAACTGCTGTACGGGCACACGGCAGGGCGCAGAAGGAAAGGAATGCCATACGGTTTTTGGAAGGCAGATTTTGCTGGACTGTTTTTTTTACACCATGTCCCATTTGAAGCCCCCTGATGCAACCCTAGAGTAGAAACTCCATAAAAGTGACCCCATCTAAGAAACTACACCCCTGAAGGTATTCAAAACTGATTTTACAAAGTTTGTTAACCCTTTAGGTGTTGCACAAGATTTAATGGAAAATAGAGATACAATTTCAAAATTTCACTTTTTTGGCAGATTTTCCATTTTAATATTTTTTTTCCAGTTACAAAGCAAGGGTTAACAGCAAAACAAAACTCATTATTTATGGCCCTGATTCTGTAGTTTACAGAAACACCCCATATGTGGTCGTAAACTGCTGTACGGGCACACGGCAGGGCGCAGAAGGAAAGGAATGCCATACGTTTTTTGGAAGGCAGATTTTGCTGGACTGGTTTTATTGACACCATGTCCCATTTGAAGCCCCCCTGATGCACCCCTAGAGTAGAAACTCCAAAAAAGTGACCCCATTTTAGAAACTACGGGATAAGGTGGCAGTTTTGTTGGTACTAGTTTAGGGTACATATGATTTTTGGTTGCTCTATATTACACTTTTTGTGCGGCAAGGTAACAAGAAATAGCTTTTTTGGCACCGTTTTTTTTTTTTGTTATTTACAACATTCATCTGACCGGTTATATCATGTGGTAATTTTATAGAGCAGGTTGTCACGCATGCGGCGATACCTAATATGTATACAATTTTTTTTATTTATGTAAGTTTTACACAATGAATTAATTTTTAAAACAAAAAAAAGTTTTAGTGTCTCCATAGTCTAAGAGCCATAGTTTTTTCAGTTTTTGGGCGATTATCTCAAGTAGGGTCTCATTTTTTGCGGGATGAGATTACGGTTTTATTGGCACTATTTTGGGGTGCATATGACTTTTTGATCGCTTGCTGTTACACTTTTTGTGAAGTAAGATGACAAAAAATTGCTTTTTTTACACCGTTTTTTTTTTTTTTTTTTTACGGTGGTCACCTGAGGGGTTAGATCATGTGATATTTTTATAGAGCCGGTCGATACGGACGCGGCGATACCTAATATGTATACTTTTTTTTATTTATGTAAGTTTTACACAATGATTTCATTTTTGAAACAAAAAAAATCATGTTTTAGTGTTTCCATAGTCTAAGAGCCATAGTTTTTTCAGTTTTGGGGCGATTATCTTGGGTAGGGTATGATTTTTGCGGGATGAGATGACGGTTTGATTGTTACAATTTTGGAGTACATACAACTTTTTTGATCACTTTTATTAACTTTTTTGGGAAGTAAGGTGGGCAAAATTTCAATTTCATCATAGTTTTTAATTTTTTATTTTTATGGCGTTCACCGTTTGGGTAAAGTAACATGACCGTTTTATAGATCAGGTCGTTACGGACGCGGCGATACCAAACATGTGTAGGGAATTTAATTTTTTTTATTTTTAATCAGTGATAAATGTGTTTTTTGATTTTTACTTTATTTTCACTTTTTTTCACTTTCTTTTTGACCCAGACCCACTTGGTTCTTGAAGATCCAGTGGGTCTGATGTCTGTATAATACAGTACAGTACAATATATAGTACTTTACTGTATTTTACACTTTGTCTGAACAGATCTATGCCTTTCAGCACAGATCTGTTCAGCACCATGGACAGCAGGACGCCTGAGAGGCGTCCTGTTGCCATGGGAACCTTCCCCGTCTGCTCAGTTATGGTCAGAACTGCGCAGACGGGGAAGGGTAAGGACGGGGCTCTGGGGGGGCTGCCTGGGAGCTCTCTCCCTCTCCATTCGGGGGGCTGCAAAGGCACAGCAGCCCCCCGATGGGAGAGGGAGGGAGCTCCCTGCGCTGTTAACCTTTTCCATACAGCGGTCCGTACGGACCGCGGTATGGAAAGGGTTAAACGGCTGACATCGCAGCACAGATGTCAGCCGTTTATACCAGGGTGCCAGCAATGTGCTGGCACCCTGGTATACCCACTAGAAACCAACGATTATTCAAGGGGAGGCGGACGGGGGATCGTGATCCCGCCTACCGCACCGCCCGCCTCCCGCACCGCCCGCACCGCCCGCAACCCTCCCCCTGCACCTCCCACCGTGCTCAAATAACTTAGGGGTGCAGGGGGGAGGGATGCAGGAACATTTTTGGAATCCTAAAGTTTCTGATCCCCGCGGTCAGGGACCGCGGGGATCAGAAACTGCAGAAATCGCAGCAAACCGCAGATCTGAATTGACCTGCGGTTTGCCGCGATCGCCGACATGGGGGGGTCACGGGACCCCCCCGCGCATTTAGCCTAGGTGCCTGCTCAATGATTTGAGCAGGCACCGGGTTCCGATCACTGCCAGCCGCACGGCAGTGATCAGAAATACACAGGGCGTACATGTACGCCCTGTGTCCTTAAGTACCAGGGCACAAGGGCGTACCTGTACGCCCTATGTCCTTAAGAGGTTAAAGAGGACCTTTCACCGATTATGACACTGTGAACTAAGTATACAGACATGGAGAGCGGCGCCCGGGGATCTCACTGCACTTATTATCATCCCTGGGCACCGCTCCGTTCTGCCGCTATGCCCTCCGGTATCTCTGGCCACTAAGTTATAGTAGGCGGAGATTTCAGTCACTAAGTTATAGTAGGCGGAGTCTGCCCTTGTTCTGCTGTAGCGCTGGCCAATCGCAGCGCAGAGCTCACAGCCTGGGAGATTATTTTCTCCCAGGCTGTGAGCTCTGCAATGCGATTGGCCAGCGCTACAGAAGAACAAGGGCAGACTCCGCCTACTATAACTTAGTGACCGAAGATACCGGAGGGCATAGCGGGAGAACGGAGCGGCGCCCAGGGATAATAGTAAGTGCAGTGAGATCCCTGGGTGCCGCTCTCCATGTCTATATTCTTAGTTCACATTGTCATAATCGGTGAAAGGTCCTCAATAGGGGTTTTAGGCTCCAGCAGAGACATTCCCCAGCTGCTTTATCTGGAGACCAAGCAAGCAAAACCTCTTCCCATTAGCTAAACCCTGCCTTTCTATATGTTATCCATCCAGCAATATACAGACTCAAGAGAAGGAGCAATGAATTTCTAAAGACTATTTTAAGAACACTTGCAGAATGTTTTGCAGGCAGGTATCTTGGGCTTTTTGGTCGATTGTAGGTTTAGCGTCCCTTTAATCACTGATTTCCTTCCTGATACAAGAAGAAAAACTATGCACTTTGTGTTGCACAATGGACAGTATAAAACTAAAAGCAGTAAAATGATGAAATATGGAAAAGCCTTAAGCATTTCTGTGTGCTTTTGAATGCTGGGAAAGATGAGTTTTCTGGATGAACAGACCCTAATCAATAGAAATATCCACAGAATAAAGATTTATTGCCACTTCTGCCTGGATGTGCACATCAAAATGCTCTACAGTTAGTAAGCAGCATTTCTCTCCACTTCTGTCAGACAGCAAAGACCCAGCAGGAGGAGACGAACACTGCCTGGCCCTGTCAATCAAGGACGGCAGGGCGAGACTTGAGGTGGGAGAACGGAGCCTCTAGGAGCAGAAGCTACGCTCCCTCCTGCTCCGAGAGAGTAATTTGCATATCATCAAAAGTAAAAATTGTGCAGTAATCGGGGCATCCATAAGCATAAAAATAGTACAGTTAGGGTCTAGGACATTAGCACATCGCTAATGTCAGCCAGTTTAATAGGGTTAATTCTGGTGACAGAAACCCTTTAAATCCCCCTCCAAGCCTTCTGAATGCTGAGCCGGAGCCCTGATTGGCTCTGTATCCTCTCTCTCTCTGTCCTATCAGTATCTGTTCAATGGGGGTCCGACACCCGGGACCCCTGCCGATCAGCTGTTTGAGAAGTCACCAGTGCTCACAGTAGCTTTTTCTAGGCCAGTGATGACAGCTGAGCCCCATTCAAGTGAAAGCGCCCAAATTTTCCTCGGCCTTCAGTAATATTTACAACTGTCTGAGAAAAATCTGGAGGCAAATTAACCCAAATGTAACAATGTTTCAGAGGAAAAACAATTATTCATATTTTGAAGAATCTCTGCTCGCTCTACTCACATATGTTATTTCCTGACAAGCAATGTGAGAAAAAAAATGTTGCCTTGTAGGAAAAGAGATTTGCCTAAGGCTGGGTTCACACCTGAGCGTATACGATAAGCGCTGTTTACAGGCGTTTTTATCGGGCGTATTTTGGGGCGTTTTTGTGTTTGGAAACGCGCGTCGTACGCACGTTCTTGCTATTGACCACAGAGGCGTACGCGCGACAATACGCCCCAAAGAAGCTCCTGTACTTCTTGGGGCGTAGGGCGTTTTACAGCGCGTTCATACACGCTGTAAAACGCTCAGGTGAGAACCATGCCTATAGGGAATCATAGTTTTTTGCCTGTTGAGGCGCTGTAAAACGCTCAGGTGTGAACCCAGCCTTACACTTATCTATAGTAAGTATACATTTACAGAGATCCTTGACATGTAAAAAGTATGGCTAACCCAACCCTTCTCCCATAGTTATGAATTATTTAGTGCACTGATAAAAAAAAAAACATAAGTACTGCAAAACAATCTTTTAAACTCCATCCAAAAGCTGATGGAAACCACATGTAATTACGACATGAGCTTAAGACATCGGACTGGGCTGGCAGTGAAAAAGTTAAGTCTCTCTTGGGTACATTTTCCACCTCCTGTGGAAACATGTGGAAAAATACCAGTATCCTGCCTGAGGCCTGATATCACATGACAATAAGTGCATGGACAAACTCAATCCCAGCAACGCAAACCAGAGGCCATTATGTGGTTAAAGCTGAGTACCTGCTCTTTAAAAGGCCCCCTAGAATATCTAGAGTTATCATACAATATGCTAAAGCAACATATGACCTACATGTATAGTACAGACTGATAAGTGCACTGTGTAAACTCTGGGGAACATGCCGGCTCCACATAATCTGACATTTTTCTGGCAGATTTATCTGCATCGTAAAATTACGCCATGTGTGACTCCACCCTAAAACCAGTGACAGGTAACAGTTATGGAACATGTCAATGTGTAGGGTACATTAGGCAGAAGTGGCCAATTCTTGAAGCTGATGTGTTGGAAGCAGAAAAAAATGGGCAAGCGTAAGGATCTGATTTGATAAGTTGTGATGGTTGGACAACTGGGTGAGAGCATCTTCAAAATGGCAGGTCTTGTGAGATGTTCCAGAAATACAATGGTTAGTATCTACCAAAAGTCGTCCAAGGAAAAAGAACCGGCGAACCAGTAACAGGATTGTGGGTGCCAAAGGCTCATTGATGAGCATGTGATTTATGTAGACCCTACCTTGCACATGGTATCTTCACAGGTCTTGTGCAATCCATTCCTTGATGATTCAGAGCAGTTTTGGGTGTGGTTAGGTAGATGGTTTTATTGTTGTTGTAGTCTTTTATATTCTTCATTATGATATCTTATATTCTATCCAGAGCAGTGTCAGTCTGAATTTCCTTGGGCCCACCTGAGGAAATAATTCCAGGGGCCCACTCTCTGTGTATACAGGACATACGGATGTTCACTTTTAAGTAATTTTTATCTCTGCACATTCAGGACATATCATCAGTAAGGTTTAGTAGGACATCTAGTGGTTATTAGTTCATAGGTAGCTCCAAATTATCTCCTGTTAGGCCTTAAAGGGGTTGTCTCACTTCAGCAAATAGAATTTATTATGTAGAGGAAATTAATACAAGGCACTTACTAATGTATTGTGATTGTCCATATTGCTTCTTTTGCTGGCTGGATTTATTTTTCCATCACATTATATACTGCTCATTTCCATGGTTATGACCACCCTGCAATCCAGCAGTGATGGTCGTGCTTGCACATTATAGGAAAAAGCACCATCATGCGTGAGCTCCCACGGTCCCGACCACCAGAGAGGCCTTTGCTTTTTCCTATATTGTGCAAGCAGGACCCCCACTGATGGATTGCAGGGTGGTCGTAACCAGGGAAATGAGCAGTGTACAGTGTCGGACTGGGGTGCCTAGGGCCCACCAGTAAAATTTATTTTGGGTGCCCACCATACGAATACATTCAAATATTACCTGCTCACACAGCAGTGAGATGCTACCAGATGATTGAGTATGGGGGTCCCTTGCAGCAACTTTGAGAAGGTAGGTCCTGGGGAGAAGAGGACACTGATAGCCTTCCTCTATATCTGGAAGACATCTCAGCTCTGATCGTGTCTATGATAATAAACTGGGGGGTTTATTTAATAATCTATCAGGTGTTTTATATGAACATAGGCTGGTGGAGGTGCTGTACACTGAATATATGTATGTAGTGCAGTAAGTTATGTGCCACTTGTGCAGGGGGAGGGAGACTAGGGGCCCACCGGAGGATTCACCTGTACCCCTGTGGGCCAGTCCAAGCCTGGCAGTGTATAATGTTATGGAAAAATAAATCTAACCAGCAAAGGAGGCAATATGGACAATCACAATACATTAGTAAGTGGCTTGTAGTAACTTTCTCTACATGATAAATTGCACTTGCTGAAGTGACACATCACCTTTAAGCCTATATTAGATGAAGCGAATATCAAATCTACCAAATGTTGTTAAAGCAAACAAAATTGAACAAGCTCGCAAGATGTAATAAGTATGAGCGATTAAACGAGTGAGGAATCGCCAATCGTGATCTTTCATCCTGCTAAAAAAATGATCGTTCCTCGGTCACAGATCTGTCCCTATAATATGGCGTCATCTACTCGCTTACAGATCACATAGAGGTGTGGTACTTTGTAGTGAATGATTAACAAGCAAAAGTACGAACAGACATCACTCTATGTAATAAGCACATTTTTGGTCGAGAGCAAGTCGCAAAATCTTTGATCTATAATCATTATCTGCAAGACATCTGCTGGTCTAATACAAGCCATAAGGGGCCCATTATTGTGTCAGGGCTTGCGCCCACCGGAGTGCCAGAAGCAATGAGCACTTCCATCAACACAGTTGCTGTCCTGTTACTCACTGACCGCTCAGCTCCCCGTGTGCCTTCTCTTCTGCAGGCCGGCGCACTGAATGGTGAAGCACGGAGCCTTCTGCTACAGGCACAGATCGCACTGCCCGGCTGTGTACGATGAGCCTGAAGCCCGGGAATCTTCCTGTGCTTCTCCCACACAATGCTGCAGAGAGATGTGTCTGCAGGGGAGAGCTGGATGTGAGCATCAGGAACGGGACAAGGTGAGTAGTTATTGTTTTTTTGTTTTATTAACACAGAGGGGGCACAGAGAGCTTTACTAATGTGAAGGGGGCACAGAGGGCAATATACTATGAAGGGGGCACAATGAGCATTATTACTATGAAGGGGCAAAATGGGCATTATTACTATAAAGGGGGTACAATGGGCATTACTACTATGAGGGGGCACAGAGGGCATTACTCCTGTGAAGGGGCATAACTGTTATGGGGCACAGAGTGGGTATAACTACTGTGAGGGGGGCACAGTGGGCATTACTACTATTAAGGGGGCACAATGGGCATTACTACTGTGAAGGGTGCACAGATAGAATTACCACTGTGAAGGGGGCACAGATAGGACATTACTAGTGTGAAAGGGGCACAGAGAGGGTATAACTACTGTGAGGGGGCATCATGAGGGCATAACTACTGTGAGGGGGGCAAAATGAAGGGATAAGTACTTTAAGGTAGGCACAAACTGGGCATAACTACTGTGAAGGTTGTACAAAGAGGGCATAAATACTCTGAGGGGGCATAGCGTGGTCATAACTACTGTGAGGGAGCACAATATGGGCATAACTACTGTGAGGGGGCACAATTTGGATATTAGTAGGGGGCACATATCTGGACATAACTACTGTGAAGGTTGTACAATGCGGGCAATACTACTGTGAGGGGGGCACAATTTTTTTAAGTATTGGAGGGAGGGGGGGCAGAGAAAGGACCCGTCCCAGGTGCCAAACACCTTAGGCACGCCACTGCTATGCACATAAAGAATATTTCAAACTACCTAATTCTAAGGCCAGAGTTAACCCTAGAAGAAGGTAACAGATGTAACTACATGTAAATGATCATGGTAAAAAGCTGTAAAACATATTTGGAATATAACAAAGTACCATGCATCATAACGCATGCCTAATTCATATATAAATCAGGCACTATTAATAGTAAGTTGGGATAAATAAGTGGGGATTGGGTTGCAGTTTGGCCACTCGGTCTCTAAAAGGTTCGCCATCACTGGTCAAGGGTCCGAGACATGTAGCACATGCAGATTTGTAGCAAAATTCATAGCACAAAAACCCTGCCATATCCAAACCCACCCTTAATGTTTTTGCTTACCATTACAACTTGGAAGCTTTAACTATAGGCTTCCCTGGCCATGATGTCCTCATCAATAGAAGACACACATGGTATACAGTCGTGGCCAAAAGTTTTGAGAATTACATAAATATTGGAAATTGGAAAAGTTGCTGCTTAAGTTTTTATAATAGCAATTTTCATATACTCCAGAATGTTATGAAGAGTGATCAGATGAATTGCATAGTCCTTCTTTGCCATGAAAATTAACTTAATCCCCAAAAAAACTTTCCACTGCATTTCATTGCTGTCATTAAAGGACCTGCTGAGATCATTTCAGTAATCGTCTTGTTAACTCAGGTGAGAATGTTGACGAGCACAAGGCTGGAGATCATTATGTCAGGCTGATTGGGTTAAAATGGCAGACTTGACCTGTTAAAAGGAGGGTGATGCTTGAAATCCTTGTTCTTCCATTGTTAACCATGGTGACCTGCAAAGAAACGCGTGCAGCCATCATTGTGTTGCATAAAAATGGCTTCACAGGCAAGGATATTGTGGCTACTAAGATTGTACCTCAATCAACAATTTATAGGATCATCAAGAACTTCACGGAAAGAGGTTCAATTCTTGTTAAGAAGGCTTCAGGACGTCCAAGAAAGTCCAGCAAGCGCCAGAATCGTCTCCTAAAGAGGATTCAGCTGCGGGATCGGAGTGCCACCAGTGCAGAGCTTGCTCAGGAATGGCAGCAGGCAGGTGTGAGCGCATCTGCACGCACAGTGAGGCGAAGACTTTTGGAAGATGGCCTGGTGTCGAGAGGGGCAGCAAAGAAGCCTAAAAAAAACCCATCAGGGACAGATTGATCTTCTGCAGAAAATATGGTGAATGGACTGCTGAGGACTGGGGCAAAGTCATATTCTCCGATGAAGCCTCTTTCCGATTGTTTGGGGCATCAGGAAAATGGTTTGTCCGGAGAAGAAAAGGTGAGCGCTACCATCAGTCCTATGTCATGCCAACAGTAAAGCATCCTGAGACCATTCATGTGTGGGGTTGCTTCTCATCCAAGGGAGTGGGCTCACTCACAATTTTGCCCCAAAACACAGCCATGAATAAAGAACGGTATCAAAACACCCTCCAACAGCAACTTCTTCCAACAATCCAACAACAGTTTGGTGAAGAACAATGCATTTTCCAGCACGATGGAGCACCGTGCCATAAGGCAAAAGTGATAACTAAGTGGCTCGGGGACCAAAACGTTGACATTTTGGGTCCATGGCCTGGAAACTCCCCAGATCTTAATCCCATTACCAACTTGTGGTCAATCCTCAAGAGGCGGGTGGACAAACAAAAACCCACTAATTCTGACAAACTCCAAGTAGTGATTATGAAAGAATGGGTTGCTATCAGTCAGGAATTGGCCCAGAAGTTGATTGAGAGCATGCCCAGTCGAATTGCAGAGGTCCTGAAAAAGAAGGGCCAACACTGCAAATACTGACTCTTTGCATAAATGCCATGTAATTGTCGATAAAAGCCTTTGAAACGTATGAAGTGCGTGTAATTATATTTCACTACATCACAGAAACAACTGAAACAAAGATCTAAAAGCAGTTTAGCAGCAAACTTTGTGAAAACTAATATTTGTGTCATTCTCAAAACTTTTGGCCACGACTGTAGATAGTGGAGAGATCTGTAAACGATTATTTCTTTTCTCACTGTTTCTAGCATTGGCATAAAATCTATAGCTACTACTAACGGCTTGGCCTGTCAGCAATTGTTTCGCAAGATTTTAAAATATGAACACAGACCAACGGCGTCTGAAGAGCCGCTTTGACTCCCACTTGGGTCTGTCAGGGTTCTGCTGTGGTTTCTATTGTTCTAATGGCAAGAAGAATAGCTCTGTGTGCTGCTCTGTTCTTTATGGAAAATGTAATGAACTGGGGCATAAACAGAGCTTTTTCTGTAGTAACAAATCATTTTTATTAAACATCTCTGTAATATTTGCTTTCAGTCAGAATGGACAGAATATGAATAGGTTGTGTGAGGGATTAGCTCTGTCTCTAGGGGTTTTGGTCCCAGATAGTTTACAGTCCAAACAGTGCATTTATTTTGGCACACCAGCAATACCAGAACAACGAAACAATAAACAAACACCTGCCCGGCTGGGCTCTAACTAAACATACGATATAATCCCTGACTCACCTATACAGTGCTGTTTAGATACAGTGTCAGACTCGGCTTCCTCAGCCTATCGTATACCAGCCCCCAGGCTGTAACACGGTCAGTCCAGGCTATTTTCCAGCCTCATGGTTTCTCGGCCAAGCCCGGTTGAAACCACACATCCAGAGCCTCACCTGGCCTGGCACATCCAGAGCCTCACTGACAGTCTGGGATGGGCTTTTATTCCCCAGTAATGATTGTGGCACCTGGTGCTGCCTCAGACCTGCTGATTGACGGGGAAGAGATGGAAAAACCTGCCATACACCTCCCTTAATAGCCATGAGGACCGTCGCTGCCTCACAGTCGCCTTATTGTGGAACCCGTAACAGCCATGTATTCTATGTGCTAATGCAGCTCGGATTTGCTTCACAATGCCAGCGCTGAAGGTAGCTGAGATCACAGCGCGACCAGGGACATACCGTCTGCATCTCATAACATCAGATCCATCCACTTCATTTACTGTTATTGTTTTAATAAACATGAGGCCGTTTCGAACCGTGTTCCAATTTTCCCAGAAAACTTTCAATGTTTCTGCTTCCTAGTCACATAATTAAAGGAAAAAACTGCTAATGACGTTAACTTTGTGCTGTGTTAATGACAGAGAGAACGGAGCCACAAATTGCTGCCATTAATAAGAAAAATAAAATATTTAAAAGGGAAGATCCATGAGAGTAATTTTAATAAACCAAAATGAGGAAAATGAATTCCTGGGCATATGTAGCAATTTAACTCTCCGCTGAAATCTCGCGCACACGTTGGCGCAGTTATTTATTGTGTGTGTCTCATATTAAAAAAACACAACACACGGTGGAAGCGACACATCGAGCAGTATTTTAGTCTCACTTTGCAAGTATTTATTCCACCGATTAGGCTGCTCTCCCTGCTGTCCTGGAGTATATTACACATTAATATGATATTATCCATCTCGCAGCACTGACGCTCCTCGGCGGCCAAATATTTATAGACACAACAGGTACCTGAAGTTCTGTTATTTACTTGCAGCCCTGTATTTATGCAGTAATCTCCTCACCTCCTTTTTTTTCTTCCTAAACGCGTATTCGACAGCTCACCGATTTCAAAGCAGAATTAATGAATTTCAAAAGGACTTCAGTCTCTGTTCTCTACTGGGGCAAATGGACATCATAAACGGGATCCTATGATTGGGGTCCTCCTTATTGTGCCAGAATGGAGAGCTGCTCATGATGAACACCTCTCACCTTGGTCGTCAGCTGGCATATAATACTACTGTTCTCCTGCAGCCGCCAATGCCCAAGAAATGTATGGCCAGATGTGGCTTACCCAGGCAATTATAGGTGATCACCAGAAGTTAGAGACGCCAGATCGGCTCCGGGTAATATATATAAATTATTCTAGTTCTATATATTATGAAATAGCAGAAATAACAATTCCCTACTGGCTTCCTTTTATAGGACTTTCCCCTTTACTAGCACACTATTTAGCAAATGATTGCCTAAGGTAGACAAGATAAGGCTGGAATCACATATGCAGTTGTTGAGGTGCAGTTTTTTTTAGCCAAAGTGGATCTTTATCGTGGGAGCAGTGATGTGAAAGGGTGTACGTTTATTCCCTTTGGGGCACTCTCTTATTCTAGGGCTCTCCTGCCTAATGATGATTGAGCCCTTGATGTTGAGGATTTTCAGGTGGAAGGCAGGGTGCCTTGGTACAGCTGAGGATGTTGGTGCAGTGTTACTGTGCAAGGAATAATCAGGCCACGTTAACAGCAAATAAAACCTTTTCTAGCTATTCAAGTCAAGTGCATTAATTACAGGTTCAGCGTGCATGGACTGGCAGATGTTCACAAATGCAATTTCCACATATTTGACAGGTTACTTGGGTGTGATTTGAGTTAACAGCCGAGTTATCTCTTTGGAGCACTTTTCCTTACACTGCACTTCTCTGGCTTACTTGTACATATAAGCATCCAGACATGAGGTATAACACTTCTTTTCTTTTAATGCAATGCAACCAACAGGGCAGTTCCCCCTAACGGCAGGCAAACTCTCTGCACCTTTTTTTGAATAGGTTGCTGTACTCACATTATACCTCCACAAAATCCGCTGTGGGATGTGAATATTTCTCACAGTGGACCAAACTGTTATTTAGTATGCTCAGGCACCAGAGGAAACTGCTTATCACAGACACTTTAGGGGTAATAAGTCCTTATAGACAGGTTATCTCTACTCAGCTTTCTCTACACCCCTCTGTTACATCTGGTCTGCTTCGGTAGTTGTTCTTTTTCTTTTTCAGCCCTCTTCCTGTCTGCTACTTTGATCCAGGGTTGGCTAAAGTGTAAGCTCCTTTCACTAAACTGTCTAGGCACAGACTGACTCACTAATCGGTCTCCAGAATGTTCTACTTCTTCACTAATGGAGAACAAATAGCTCCAGCTAGTGGTTAGTGGATGTGGCCTGTTATCTCCAATCAGCACAAACAGAGAGCAGCAAATCACAGTTTTGGTCTATAGCAGCCTAAATGTAGGAAATGTGCAGCAAAGCCTCTTTTGTGGTGGAGCACTGCTCTGCAGTTTCCTGTTGAAACCACTCCTGGTATTCACTGAAAAACTGCATGTGTGATTCTGGCATCAAGGGGGGTTATATTAAGTACTCATTATGGAACTGTTATGTATGCAAATCATGTAGATTAAATAGGAGTCCTTCACTTCCTGGTCCCGTTCATTTACCAGGGAACAGATGAAGGAGTGGCTTTGCTGATGCTCATGGTGAGAGGACATTTTTGCAGCAGCAAGCTGCCTTCCAGCAATTGAAGAAAAAACTTTATTTCCCTAAAGTTATTGAGCCAAATGTAAATGTACTATCCTGTAGATGGCGTAAACTTAGACAGGCAGCCTGGACCTGCTTCAGATTTATGACAGGGACTCAGGCTGGATGATAAAAGTGGTGCAGGGATAGACACTTTACTCTAACTTTATACCAACTACTGGTTGACTTACTTTGAGACAGAATTTATGCCGACATTGTGGTGAAAAAGTTGCATCTTAGGTCCCACCCCTTCCTTCAAAGGTCCACTGCTTCATACTAAGCCCACCCCTAGTGTAGAAACCCTAGTTACACCAAAATTGTCAGATTTTAAGTGGTGACACCTTAGTAAATCTAGGCCGTGGTGTCACATGCATTAGCACTGGAGAGGAAAAAAGGAAGAAGATTCAATATGGATTCAGCAGGGAGAACATATAATTTTTTAACCCTTTTTGTTTGTTTAGCTTGTAGCCTTTTGATTTATAATATGTGACATACTGTAAGAGAAATAAGAAAAATATTCCATGATTTTCAAGGTATCTTTTTAACCTGTTGTCATAATGCTTTGGGAAAAATTGGCAGCAGAGCTGAAGGTTTCTAATATTCAACCCCAATGCTTACCTGATAAAAATGGACATTGTATTGTTTGAGTTCCTGTTATGCCTGCACAAGTCACCATAACTCCTATTTATTTCAATTGGAAGAGACCATTGGAATTCTACATGTTTTGGTCTAAAGGTCAAAGAGAAATTTTTGAAGGTCAGCAATGAACAGCAGATTGGACAAAGGAGGTAAATGATTCACCAGATGGAAAACCTGCATCCTTGCATGAGATGAAGTCTATAGCTAAAGAAGAGGCAGGCTACTCACGAGTTTGCAGGTCCTGCTGTCATATGGTAGTGTGACAAAAAATTCCCACATAATGCAAATATATCTGCTTGTATATATTCAAAAAGATTAATTGCATCCATTTTCGTGAATCTTAATTGCTTTTGTCGTACAACTATTGAACAAGAAAAACATAACCAAAGACATTAGCAGGCCAAAAAAATTGCATGTGACTAATCATATATAATTGCATGCAGTCGCATTGTATTCTCTGGAATGATTAGTCACAGCTAGATCTCATTTATAAAGCCCTAGCCTTAAACCAACGCATTCTTCTTCAGCACTTCATTTTCAGAATTAAATTAGATGAAATTGAGGCTTTTAGAAATATTGTTTAACATGAAACGCAAATAACGGCTTAATATGTTTATACATTGAAGTATAATTAATCTTTGTGCTGACTCCTAGAAAATGCACCGTTTTACATAGTTTATTATTGCGCTGCGCTGTAGATGTCATTTCTTATTACTTATATTTAATATTGCATGGGTAGGAATGCAATGGCTTTAATAATAACAGAATATCAGTGGTCTTACTCTTCAGGTCATGAGAGGTCAAAAAAAATTAGCATAAAACGTGAACAGACTTATCTCTTCCATGCAACCACTTGGTAAAATGGATTAAAAAGTCAGAGCCAGATTCATTATGTGTTTTTAGATAATTTTTGAATCTCACTAGACAGTTTTTTAAAAATGAGTGTGGCTCAGAGGTGTCTTAAAATGCACAAAAATTGTATAAAAATTGTGCAAACATTTTGATGCTAAATTTTGGTCTAAAGTAAGCCAACCAAAACGTGGAGTAAGAAAAAGAAAAGTGTCTAACACTTAGTTATCCTAAGGGGTCGTGAGTGACTCAGCGTGTATGAGGAAATTTACTATGGCAGGCCTTAGAGCCTTCAGGAGTCCCCAAACTGCCATAATAACCAAATGGCTTTGGCACATTCCTCAAGGGGGGCTGTTTGGCCATGACTGCATAGATGCCATGGCCACAACTGACCACAACTGACCACGGCATCTGAGATATTACTGTCTGTGATTGCAGTGGTCACACAAAGTACACTGTAGGCAGATGTCTGCTGTGTAAAATAATAGGAACCTGCCAGCTATGGCGCGCACTCGGCTCCAGTGCAATAATAACAGGCCGCCTATTGGGCCAAGCGTATGGAATACTTGGGGTCCTTTGTTAGGCCCCTATTTGCCATCGTAATACCATCTCTCTGTCAAGCTCCCTAGATGGCTTGGTGGATTAAAACTCCTGGAAATTACACAGCCGGGATTGGAGGTTTTTCTGATCACAGCTGTCAGTCACGACTGGGCTCCTTCTGTTAATCATGCTCCCTCGATCATGATGATGTACTCATATGTCATGTGTGGCAAACCATGACATACATTTACATCATTATGCATGAAGGTGTTAAAAACCAATCATCGTCTTTCCTGATTATGTCCATTTTATTAAATACTTGAATTTTCCACGAAATAACAATTCTAGAACATCTATCCTTACAACTGCATTATGCCGTTCCTCTTTAGCCCTACACCCTGTCAGCACTAATTGTGTGTAGGGAAATGCTGCTTTGACGAGGGGAATGGTAGCACCCAATTGACAATTTAGGCTAGAACTGCACAGCAACATGGGACATAGTGATGTTAGGTTACACAACCACAAGTCACCAGGTAGCCTCTTGCCATATTCATATATAACAGACGCACGGTACAAAGTAGACTTCATGATCCATCAGGAGAGTCCACAGATCCTCTTTAAGCTGGATTCACACATAGGCCCATAGTATACTAATGTATCTGCACCAAACATCGACCTAAAAAAGTGGCATCTAAAGTTTCAACACTTTTTTTTTACATGTACGAAACGGGGTCAGGATTTAGTGGAAAGTGGTGGTGCTTGGTGTGAAATAGGAGGGCCTGAGATGCACTGTTTTCTGCCAAAATTTTGTGCGCAATTCTAGCATAAGAATCTGTCTCAAAGTAAACAAACCAATTGTTGGTGTAGAGTAAGTGAAAAGCCTGAGCGCCTGTGATAAATCTGGTGCAGGTCTAGACAGTCGGTCTAAGCTTACACCATCTACAGGATTAGTAAATATGGGCCATAGGGTTTTTTATGCCATTTTTTAATTTTTACACACTTTAACATGTTTTTTGATTAAGAAAAAAAAAATGAAAACTCCATATGTTAGGAGAAAGCTCATGGGAATTTTGAAGTACAGTACAGTACACACTAGTAGTGTTTTTTTTTTTTTCAATTGGTGTGAGTTGTTTTATGTGTTCATAGCAATTGTTTAAACACAGCATGTTGTAGCCATGGTGTTTTTAAGGCTTTGTTCCATTTTCGTCTCTGGATGGAAAAAAACACAATTCATTTGTTTGAAGATAAAAACACCACGGAAAAAAGCCATGAAAACATGAATTTTTGCAAGACTTTTTTTTTTTTTGCATAAAGCCTTATTCACACTTTAGTGTTTTGGTCAGCGATTTTATCCATCAGTGATTTTGAGACAAAACTAGGAGCGGAGCCTTCACAGACATAAGGTATAAGGGAAAGATCTGCACCTGTTCTGTGTTTCTGATGAAAATCACTGAACAAACACTGACTGTATGAATAAGGTCTTAAAAATGTCAAACCAAATCTGTGTGTGAAGGGGGTCTCAAAATGCACAGCCACGCTCCTGATTATAAAGAGGCGGCTATTGCTACCGCCACAGGTGGCACATCCCTCCAAGACAACCAGATGCATATAGAGAAATCAAGGTCTTAAAATGTTGTATGGTAGGATCTGGTTGTGTAGAAATTTTTGGTACACATTGTCATTTTATCAACATTGTCGCAGTGGGACCTGTCTGTGGTATTTGATGCGGGAGCCTGTGGCACAACAGGAACAGGCAAAGTCAGAGAAGTACGTACAAAAATTACTGTATAAAAAGCCACTTTCATCGATTCAGTTGAGCGTCTGCTGTTTAATGGCCTTTGTTGAATAAAACTTTCCAAGATAACTAAAGATTTATGGGGATGTTTTCCTAACTGTATTTGTATCTTTTTTAATTAAATGCCATTTAACATAACATTAGATTAATTGGATAGAACAAAATGCTATTTCACTGTAGCTGAAATCATAAAAGGGTCTGCCTGCAGAATGGTTTGGGGGCATGGAGGAGAGCCACAGTAACTCTTTCAGAGCCAGCATGCTCTGTCTGCATCCACCATGATACAGGGAGATGACTGCTTTTGAAGTGTCAGCTCTAGAGCCTAGTACCTACAATCACAAAATGTTGATTTTACATTTAAAAAAAAAGCTAACTATTCATCTGCGCTGCAGATATTTCTCATTAATGGCTCATTCTCAGGATCTACCTGTGTTTATCCAAGCTTATTTAAATCCCTTTAGGGCGAGAACAAATTGTCATTTCTTTCCTGCACTCAGTGCAGATTTTTTATGCTTTTTAGATGCACAGTGTAAATTCGACATAGATGACAACACTTTGTAAACATAGATATAACAATAATTATCTATCTATTTTATATATATTATTCATCTAATATCTATCCATCTTTCTATCTAAAAAAACTATCTACCTATCAATTATCGATCTATCTATCCTTTTTTTTATCTACAGTATCTATCTCTCTACAGTGGTGCTTGAAAGTGAACCTTTCAGAATTTTCTACATTTCTGCATACATTTGACCTAAAACTACATCAGATTTTCACACCTAAATGTAGATAAAGATAACCAAACCAAACAAATAAGTAAAAAATATTAGACTTATTTATTCAGAAAAATGTTTCAATATCTCTTCTCTGTGAGTGGTAAAAGTAAGTGAACCTTTGCTTTCAGTATCTGGTGTGACCAGTGTTGGACAGGGCTGTCTTGGGCCCACCTGTAAAATTTATTTTGGGGGCCCACTGAATGGATGCATCTAAATATTACCTGCTTATACAGCAGCAGGTAACAACACAGAAAGACGATACAGATGATTGATTATGGGGTCCGTGCAGTAAATTTGAGAAGGCAAGCGTATATGACCTATAAGTCCTCTCAGCCACATGAATGTGTATATAATAATAAATTGCATAGTTTCTTAAAGGGGTTGTCCGGGTTCACAGCTGAAACTGGACATACCCATAATTTCACCCAGGCAGCCCCCCTGATGCTCTCCTCTGCCCTGCGCTGGATCGTGCAGGGCAAAGGCTCTTTTATTTACAATAACACACTGCTGGGCTGAGGCTTCCACCCAGCAGTGTGTTCGGTGACGTCACCGGCTCTGATGGGCGGGCATTAGCGTTGCCCTAGCCGTTTTGACTTGACCATTCCAAAACTAGTTTTATTCTTCTTTAACCTTTCCTTGGTAGAATGACTAGTTTGCATATGGTCATTGTCTTGCTACATCACACGTCATCTTGAGATTAATCTCACTAACTTATATTGTTCCATCAATGATGGTCATGGTCAAGATACAGCAAAACAGGCCCAAACCAAGATACTACCAGCACCATGTTTCACAGATGGGATGAGGTTATTATGCTGAAATACAGTACAGTGTTTTCCTTACTCCAAACATAATGCTTCTCATCTATGCCAATAAGCTCTATTTTAATCTCATCTGTCCACAAAACATTGTTCCAGTAGCCTTCTGGCTTGTCCAGGTGATCTTTAGAAAACTGGAGCTGGGCAGCAATGTTCTTTTTAGAAAGCAATGGCTATATCCTTGCAATATTTTAATGCACACCATTACTGATCAGTGTCCTCCTTAAAAGGGATTCTCTGGGAATTAAGATAATGAAAATACTTAAATATAACTTCATTATAAATATATTCCCAAATACCTTTCATTACTTATAATGGTTTGCTTTGTCTGAGGAGCAATGATTAGCAGAAATAAAATGGCCGCCGTCCTATTAGTACACACAAAGCCTGTCCTAATCACACAGGAGGACAAGTTACTTCAGAATATTGAGCTAAAGAGCTGCCTCGTTCTCATTGTCAGGGATTATGATTCAGAATATGTTTAATAAGATCCTCGCCTGAATCTCTGTAGGAATAGAGTTGCATAAAGAGACATAAAGTACAGAGGACGGACAGGAAAGACTGTGGTAATGGAGACTGCATACAAGTGCTGCTGCTCAATAGCCACATCCTCACCTCCTCTCTGTACTTCATGGGAGTACTGTACCTTATTTATAATAAAGTAATATGTATAATATATATAAGTATAATGTAAGTATTTTCAGTAATTTATTTTCTTTTTTTTTTTTATAATAAATTTTTTTATTCAGATCAGGCATTTAGCAGAAATGTACAGAAGGAAAGTTACAATACATTCCATGATACACATCATACAGAGAGACATGACAAATATATATGTCATAAGATGCAAAGTTGACCTTAATCACAGCATACCAAAGAAAGGACAGCCTAGATCTTTTTTTTTCAATTTTCGGGTCCCGGGGCCTTCCCATTATGTAGGGATTTTATCACTAAGCTAATTTCTTGTTCTGTAACCGGACCATTCAACATCAACAAATCCGACTCTTCAACAGACGGCAAAGAGACTGAGTCTAGGAAGGCGCGGCCTTCCGTAATATTGCAAGGGTCTTGGGCATATAACTGCTCATAATATCTTTTAAAAATCTCCAGTGTGACTTTTGGGTCACTAGATGTGTCCCCCTTCTCTGTTCGTAGTTTGGGAGGCGGTATCTGTGCTCTTCTCCCTTGTGCAAGCCTAGCCAGTAATCTACCCGACTTATTACCAAATTTAAAAAAATAAGCCGAAGAGTGATCAGCATGGATCCTTTCTACTTTTTCTGCATAATGGTCGTAATTATGTTTGGCCGTAACCCATTTAGTTTTATTGGTCCTCTGTGGGATTTTAGTTGAAACTCCGTATAGAGCGTCCTTAAATTGTTTGTGGCTTCTAACAACTTGGAGCGCAAATCCCTCTTTTGGGCTAAAGTGTAAGAAATGATCTTTCCTCTTAATACAGCCTTAGCCGTGTCCCAAAAAGAGGGGGGGATTATCCTGATGTTGCCCATTCGTATCTTTATATTCCCACCACCACCCTAGTAGTTTGGACTTGAAAGTTTCATCCATGGCTAAATATCCCGACAATCTCCATAGAATATCCTGCCCTTTTGCACTAACCTCTCTCAGTCTCAATGATACCGGCGAATGGTCAGAAATCACCATCTCCTCTATCTTCACCTCACACACTTTGGAGGTCAGTAGACTGGAGCCTAAGAAGTAATCTATCCGCGACCAAGCACATTGAGAGTGAGAGAAGTGAGTATATGCCCGCTCCGAGGGGTTGCAGTGCCTCCAGATATCCGTTAATTTAATGACTTCCATCATATTTGGCAGTATGGAAAGCACGCTCTGTTTATCTTTTGTGCCAACCTTTGTTCGCTTTATATCCTCCAGGACCGAATGTACCATGTTCAGGTCCCCACCTACCAGCACTAGGCTATTGGGGTCTTGCAACATCCGTCTTTCTAAATTCCCGATAAAAGGACCTGCGTGTGCATTGGGGGCATAGACATTATAAATTGATAGTGTCCCTGCAGGGGTCTCAACGGTTAGGGTGACCAGTCTTCCACTACCATCTGCCTCCTTCGTCAGAATTTTATAGTGCAATTTCTTATGCAGCAGTATAAGTACTCCTGCCTTCTTCCCCTCAGATGGGGATCCTACCACATCTCCCACCCATAGTTTCTGCATTCTCTTAAAATCTGCCGCCTCCAGATGCGTCTCTTGCAGCAGGGCAATATCTGCATGTAATTTTTTCAGATGACGTAGAACCATCATTCTCTTATGTGGAGAGCGTAGACCTTTGACATTCCATGTAACTATATTGACCATATTGATACCTCACTAGTACCCTTACCACGTGTATGTAGATTATCTGTAGTGCTATAGGAGCCCAACTCCCTCCCTTCCTAACTGAACAAAAACACAATAACTACTGTATCACCAAAAGTGAAGGCGAACTTATGAATCTCTGACTTCACTTTTTTCTCGCCTATTTAGAGACTTCGCTATCTCTCCACCTCCTATATTCCTATTTACCAGAATATACCATAACTTCCTCCGTCCACCGTTAGAACCTTTGCTCAGTAGACATACTAGAGGTCTTCTACTCAGCCCCTATGTATACACTCCGCTTGTATTTCCGAGACAATCATGAAGGCGAGTCAACTTCAAAGCTGACTAAGACGCGTCCATGAGAGACACGGAAATCCAATATAACATAGTCCATCAGTTAAACCGCAAATAGATCAACCGCAGCATATGCTACAGCTGCTGAACATAGCTACCATCTCACGTAGAATCAAAAAGTTCCTCAGAACCGGTAGTTATCATTTTAGTCCCTTCTGGCACGCCGATCTTCATAACTTCTATTCCCATTCCCTCGCCGGCGTGGTGATCGTGGCCTTTGTGAGGCGGGCCTGTCTCTCTGTGGCGACGGTGTTCTTCCCGATGATGTAATCCGTGCAGGGGGCCTTTCTGCAGTGTCTTGTAAGGTTGACATGTCCATACACTTCTCGGCCTCCTCTGGTGTCTCAAAAGTCTCTGATGATCCATCCTCTTTAAAAACTTTCAATAACGCCGGGTAAATTAGAGCAAACTTTCGTTTCTTTCTTACAAGGCTCGAGCATATCGCCGAAAAAGCCCTCCTTCTTCTCGAGACTTCCGCACTGTAATCTCCGAACAGAAGAACTTTATAGCCTCTTACATCGATCGGCTTTCCTCTTTTCTTAAAATGTCCTAAGATATCCGCTTTCTCTGCGTAATTCAGGTACTTGACAATAGTGGGACGGGGCCTCGCAGATTGAACATTACTGCGTTCACCATATTGCTCCAGCCGCACTGGGCCCACCCGATGCGCCCGCTCCACAACACAAGGGCTGCGGATCCCTAGGGCTTTAGGTATGTCCACCGAGCAGATCGAGACCAGCTGACTAGCAGGTACTGACTCTGGTAGTCCAATAATCCGCACATTACTGCGCCGGGATCGATTTTCTAGATCTTCCAGTTTGTCCCGCATACCAGCAGTAGATCTTAGCACAGCCTGTAATTCCATCTGGGACTGGCTTAAATCAGTTTCTAGTGAGTGAATTTTGTCCGCCAACTCAGAAATCTGGGACGAATTCTTAGAAACATCAGCCTGCAGCTGTGTTAGTGTGGCCTCCACCGCGGCCTCCAGCGCAGCCTTGATGTCCGGGGCCAAAAGTTTGGCGACCTCGACTGCCAGGGCTTTACATCCAACCCCCAACCCTCGTAATACCTCAGGCTCCTGGTCGAGCGTCTCCGGATCGGACTCCGGCTCGTTGACCTTCAAGGTGGCGGGAGGGGGTTGGGACGAGGATCTGGCGGAGCGCATGAAGCAGTCTGCAGCGCCCGCCATCTTGTCGTCCTCCGCTGCGGCCTTTGCGTGTCTGCGAAGTGCCGGGCTTCCCACACTTGTGCCTCTCCTGGTCAGATATTTCTACATCCACTCCGGAGGAGGTACACAGCAGGTGAGCGGGGATTACACCCCTTTGTCAAAGCTTGCGGTCTTGTGGTCGGTTCACTGGCACGGAGCTCTCCTCTCCTGCTGCCTCACATGCGAGCGCCGGAACCGGAAGTCAATTTTATTTTCTTAATTCCTGGAAAACCTCTTTAAGGTTGACTCAAGGTAAACGTTGTCTCCCTGGCATTTGGCATTTCTCATTAGAGAAAGTTAATACAAGGCACTTACTAATGTAATGTGATTGTCCATATTGCCTCCTTTGCTGACTTCATTCATTTTTCCATTGTATTGCTTTACATGATAAATGCCGTTCGCTGAAGCCCTTTAACATTAGCTAATGTGAGAATGGCCTTTAGTGCCTTAGAGGTTACCTTGGGTTCCTTTTTGTCCTTATGGACTATTACATGCCTTGTTCTTGGTGTCATCTATGTCAATCAACCACTCCTTCGGAGGGTGATTATGGTCTTGCATTTCCTCCATTTGTAAAAAAAAATCTGTTTGACTGTGGATTAGTGGAGTCCAAACTTTTTAGATATATGTTGTAACCTTTTCTAGCCTAATGAGCATCAACAATTCTTCTTATTGTTCGAGCCATGATACACTGCCATAAACATGTGTTGTGAAGATCAGACATTGATAGATCCCTGTTCTTTAAATGAATACTCACACCTGATTGTCATCTCATTGACAGAAAACACTTGACGCAGGTATGGGCTATCTTGCTCCCTTCAGAACTTCCCCTTCTGCTTCCACTATTCCCCAGAATAACGACACATACACCAGGTTGGATTGAATTGGCCACAGCAGCCATTCATTAATACATATTTTAACTTTCCTTAAAAACATATAATAACCAACCCATATGCAACAGCATATAACAACACCCTTCCCCCAACATATATATAAGATATATGAACAACATATTAATGACAAGGGACGTCCTTGAAGCCCCAAATGAATTATTCTTAAAACCCTACTCCGCAGGGTACTCCATCTTTTTGCCCCCAGCCAATGAGCACCAGCCTGGGGGCACCACTGATGGACCTAAACCCCCTGCCCTGACATACCAACCATAGGAGTCCAGCCCCAGCCATGGAGCACCAGTCTGTGTATCTCCAGCAACACACTCCCCCAAACCATACCTCTCCTTCCCAACCAGCATATCACTGTAGCATCCCTTGCAAAACCTGTTGCCCGTCCTGTTGTACCGCTGCTCTCAAGGCTCCCCAAAAAACAAACGGGTGGCCTAGGATCCACACTAAAGCCAGTTGCCGTCCTGTAGGAGAGGAAAAGGAAAACAGAGCCCTCTTCTTGCAGCCTCAGCAGCTCCCCCAATGCTAAAAGAATGACCCGTATAACCCGCTTCCCCTAAACCCAGATGCTTTAAACACCGACGGAAAACTGCAAGAAACTGAAAATGGGGCAAAAAGGATCTGTCTTCATAAATCAAAAGCGGCTCCAGCGACCCATTCCTAACTGCCCGGTAATCCCCCAAACATTGCACAGGGCACATCGCTTAACCCGGGACTGCATATAGGACCACCCTATACCCCTTCCCACTCATGTCCGTCTTTGAACGACTGATCCGAAACTCAAGCCTGTCTTGATAAAGGTCAACATCTTCCCGTAACAAACCCCCCGGTCTCCGGACACTCCCACTAATTAATTCCCATAAACGCAAAGCCCCAAAGAAGGCCAACGAAAATGCCAACTTAAACAACAAAAACTCAAAGGCGGACCTACACACCTACTCCACCTGTATGCCTAAGTCCACTAACAAGGCGAATGAAACCAGGGTGCCTATCATCCTCATGTTGCCTGAGCCACTAAAAATAATTTAGTGACATCTGTCAAACCTCATAATCGAAAACCGAAAGCTAAGCCTGCGACCACCCTGTTCACTTTCGCTACTGACCAACCTTTGTCCTTGTCGTGCCCTAAAAACAGTAACATGGGGGCCTCCAAATCACTAGCCGCACTGTCCCCATCAACCCCCAACGTGTTACACCAAATTATCCAACAACCCCAAGCCCTACAATATGCGTCCTACGTATTCATGGCCAACGAAGACCGTATCAACCTTGCTACCGTTCCTCCAGCAGATCCCACAGAAAGGTTGGACAGGAGAGGGGGACCTTCTCCGCCTCCGGCGCCAGCATCCGAAATCACTCCCACTGGAAATGAGACAGTTATACAATTTTTTGCCCCTGGAACATGAACTGCAACCACCCAACTATTCAACGCCGGACACTCCAGGACCAAACGCTGCAATAACTGTACCACCTGGGGCGACAATGCCGACAATGAATTGATCGCTTGAACCACTCCCAGGAAAACCGCCCCCAAGATCGGAAAAAATTCTAGTAGCGCTAAATTACGCACCGATCCCTGTGAAAACCAGTCATCCTGTCATTTTTCCATGCAGCATTGCCCACCACAATAAACCCCAAACCTCGTTCCTCCTGCCGCATCTGAGAATAATTCAAAGTCAAAACAATTCACTGCTTCGCTCAAAAATAACGACCACCCATTATAGGATTCCAAAAAAGAACCCCAGACTCTCAGGTCGTCGCGCAGTTCCCTTCCCAACCGTATATAATGATGAGGCGCCGACGCCTTTGAAGTTGCCATCGATAGACACCTTGAAAAAAACTGCCCATCGGTATTACTCGGCACGCAAAGTTTAATTTACCCAAAAGTGACTGCACATCAACCGCCGTACGCGATGCACCGTATTTTTTAAGTTGTCCAGCTTCTCAGACGGCAGCCGACATTCCATCCTTTTGGTATCAATAACAATACCCAAAAAAGTAAGCTCCGTCCCAGGGCCTACCGTCTTCTCAGGTGCCAGCGGAACTCCAAACCGCCTAAACAACGTTTCTAACGTATGTAACAATAATGAACAAACCGTCGAACCTGGAGGACCTATGCAAAGAAAATTATCCAGATAGTGGATGATAGAAGTCCAGCCTGCCGCGTCCACCACTGCCCATTCCAAAAAATAACTGAAAGTCTAAAAATAGGCACAGGACAACGAGCACCGCATCGGGAGGTACCGGTCCACGAAAAAATTTCTATCCCAGTAACATCCCAATAAGTGTAAGCTGTCTGAGTGTACCGGCAACAACTGAAAAGCCGCCTTGATGCCTGTTTTTGCTAACAAAAAGCCTTTTCCAAATTTTTTAACCCAGCTAATTGCCGATGTATACACGACTGAACATAGTTCGGGATCTATGCCATCATTGACCGACGAACCTTTTGGATATGACAGGTGATAAATGAGCCGAAATCCCCTCACCAGAGGTTCCACGAACGGTCCTGCCATCCTACCCAGCCTCACCTCCTTATCCAGCTTCTCTGTTACTATCTCCTTGTGTTCATAGGCCAAATGTAAATTCTTTTTTAACAAAAGCGCTTCCCCCGAAACAAATGGAATACGAAAACCGAAACTAAACCCGTCCCATAACAACCGCTTCCCCATCCGGGTACCTACTTATAAATGGCGCCATCTCTTCCAGCCGCACCAGCGTCCCCCCCTTTTGAAGCGGAGTCCCCCCTTTTTGCCTAGTCCCTCTAAAACATCTATTTGCTCCATGTCCTCCCCCACAGGAAGTGCATTCGTGCTTAAACTTTCACTTCGCCCCGAACTTACACCCTCCTTCGTTGAACAAAAAACATAATCCCCTGGCCGACGCTGCGGTAAACGAGGCCTGGCCGTATCCCCCTGCCTCACCCCGAAAGGACTGAACTGTTCTAACCGGTGCCGTAACTTTTAGCCACAACGCAATGTCCTTGTGGTCCCAACGAATGGTGGGACGTGCGGCATTCCGCTGTCGAAATTGATCATCATAGCAGAACCACACTTGCCCGCCATAAAACCGATAAACCTCAATAATCGTGTCAAGGTAGCAAAAAAGTGCCTTCTCACCTATGACACTTGCTAAAATAGTAAATGCTTGCAGCCAATTAGCGAAAGTGCGCGGGATTAAACAATACCAGCGCTTTTTTTCTTCCTTTTTTTTTACCATCGTCCTTTCTGGCCCTATCTAAATTAAAACGTTTGAGTTGGATACTACCCTTTTCCAATCCGGTCCCTCACTTCTTGCTTCAAATGTGCTCCTAAAGGGCCCTCAAAGCACACATAAACCTCCCCTTTAGAAGCGTCATCCATCCTCACAGACTCTTCCACCGAACCCCCTGCCTGCGTCTACACTGATACAGAACTCGCTCCCGATAGCCCGGCGCTCCCCCCTGTGACGCCCCCAAACTGTGACTGGGCTGCCCTCGCATCCAGGCTGTTGAACGAGTTACAACTGGACCCCCCTAAACCCCATGCCGGGAGCGGCAACCCCCCACCGGGACCCCATCCTGCTGCTAATGACGCCAAACCCCCAGCAGCCGCGAGTCCTGACTCCCATCCTAACGACACTCCTGGGACACGTCCATCGATCGATCTGGACTCCTGATGTGACATTCTACTGCAAGCAGATGGTGAAGCCCCCATGGGCCCTGAAGCAGAGGTCCTTGTGCTTAGCACTGAAGAGGAGGGGCCAGGATCCTGTTGCCCATTATCCCTTGCTTCTCTCCTGGCGATGGCACTTGCGAAGATGGGTGGGCCTGCTGCCTGCTCAATGGTCTAAGCCTGCCTCATCCGCTGCTGCAGGGGGAGACAGCCCGATATTCCTCACTCATCCCACGCTGGGCAGCCTCCCGTGGGACCTCCCAGGATCCGCCGAACCTGGGCCTGTTTCCATGGGCTCACCAGCAGGGGGAGTGCTGGTTGCCTCGCGCTGCTCGTCCGAGTCCTGCCGTGCATGTGGATCCTCCTACGGCGGGACCGCCGAGCAGAAGGCTGCTGATCAGCCGCTCCGGCATGGAGGGTCCCTGGTGGGGCTCCGGACCTGGCGCCGGACTCTAGGTACTTATTCTGGGCTAAGGCGCACCGGCGGCCGTGAGCGCCGTGGCCGGCATGAATCTTGCTGCAGGGGACTACTTTCAGCCTCCGTCTCTACCAGCACGAAGCCAGTTGGGACCTTTGGCTGCTGCCGCCTCGAGCAGCTGTCGCAGTAGCACTTCAATTTCGGCCATATTAAAGGTGAGCAGAGCTGCCTCTCTGAATAACCGCCTGCCTGCTGCTGTCCTTCTTAAAATGGCTACCCCTTTCTTCTCCCGCCCCACTATTTAAAGGGGGCCCTTTACACTCCACCTCTCACCTTTTAAAACTACCAATCCCTGCCTAGCGGCGTTCACTGACGCTGCCCTTCGTCATGCTGGCTTCCCCCCAAGGCTTTGCCCTCTAGTCCGGCAATATTTGACTCTGACTTTGCCTTCAAATTATCTGATATTCCTAAAGGTTCACATACTTTTGTCCACTCACGGACATGTGATATTGGATCATTTTCCTTAATAAATTACTGACCTCTCTTTGACTCATTTGTTTGATTTAATTATTTTATCTACTTTTGACTTCTGTGAAAATCTGTTTTAGATAAAATTCCTCCAGAAATATAGAAACTTGTAAAGGGATCACAAACTTTCAAGTATCTATCTATCTATCTATCTATCTATCTATCTATCTATCTAATATCTATCATTATGTATCAATCTATATTGATCAGCTTCTCTTCCATTGGCCTCAACACACAAATTTTCTCTGTCATTTTTTGCTGCTAAAAAAAACTCTATAAAACTGATTGCATATTTTGTATTCTTCTTTTCTTGTGGCTTTTTTAGTAGCCTTTTGGGTTGCAAAGGTTTTTTTTTGTACAAGCCTTTTATCCGAAGGAGATGTGAAAAATGGCTAGAAATTGGCATTGCAAAAACCCCAGAGGCATAAAATTGCAACCAAATTAAATATATAATATATATATATATATATATATATATATATATATATATAAACACAAAAAGCAAAAAAGCATGTGTGTCCCTTGGAATTTCAGCTGGACCTAGGGTGTTTATTCAACAATAAACGCAGGTGCAAAAAAAAAGTATAAAAAATTAAACAAAAACATACAGTATGTGTGAATCCACCCTAAGTAACAAATTCTTATCTAGAGAAGGACAGATAGGTTTCGTCAGAATAAAAAAAAATGGCTCCTGGATATGAAACATCATTCTGGTCATTTTTGGAGTATACTTCTCTAGAAGTTTGTTATGTATGGATATTAAAATAGCAAGCAGCAGTCGCTCGTATGTACAAGCACGGCACGAGATGAGAACATCTGTGAAAATTCACTTCTGTTGTTACAGAGCTGTATTTGTCACTTATAAAAGAATGGAGGTTGTCAGCCTCCCCTGTCTTCTATACAGCATGCATGACTTTGTCATTTCTCCATCGGGGGAAAGTTTTGCTAAACTTGTAAAGTAATTCTGCCAAGTATGAGCAGTTGTCATATTGTTTAAAGACATTTTTACAATTATTTTGTATATAGCAGGTGGGTACGGAAAAAGCTAACTCATCCTTTATTTATTTTATGCACTTATATAGCGCTCACATATTCCGCAGCGCTTTGCAGACATTATCATCATACTGTCGCCAATGGCGCTCACAATCTAAGTTCCCTATCAGTATGTCTTTGGAGTGTGGGAAGAAACCGGGGTACCCGGAGGAAACCCACGCAAACATGGGGAGAACATACAAACTCCATGCAGATGTTGTCCTTGGTCAGATTATAAAACCTCGGACACCAGTGCTAACCACTGAACCACTGTGCTGCCCATCCTAGTTAATCAATCGTATGCCTAGCCAGCATCATCTCGATTGTTTGCTTGGAGAAAACTGATGAAAACCTTTGTTTTAACCTGTGAGCTCTCACATATATCGTAATTAGATGTCTGAAGTCACACCAGTATATTGTAGCGTACAATATCAGACAGAATGTGCATTTCAACAATCCAGTCATTTACTGGGAGACAACTGCAAATCTACTGTTTTCAGTAGATGTTGCATGGCTATTGCCTACCAATCATCCTATCACTTCCCTGCACCGGCTGGTTTGCTCACTGCCCTTGACATGCATGCTGCTGCGCATTCAGCACCATTTTCCCTACCTTTATTCATTAATTGAGCTTACTTATATAGCACTCACACATTGTCTTGACATTGTTCTCACTCACTGTCCCCAATGCGGCTCACAATCTAGATTCTCCATGAGTAGGTCTTTGGAGTGTGGGGGGAAACCAGAGTATGTGGACAAAACCCACGCAAACACAGGGTGAACATATAAACTCCATGCAGATGTTGTCCTTTGTCGTATTCAAACCTAGGACGCCATGCAAGGCACCAGTGCTAACCACTGAGCCACCCTGCCGCCTTGTGGTCCTCCAGCACCTTGCTCATAATTTGGAATGATGCTGCCACACGCTTGGTATATGTGAGGAAATGATATGACTGGGGGTCCCCTAATATGGGTTATTATTGGTATCACTGCTTAACAAGCCTGGGAGGTTAATGTTCTACTGGGGGCAATATTTAAACAAAACTATAATAAAGATACTTTAACTTGTATCAGTCAGTGTGAGATCCGCCAGCCCCAATTTAAGTCAAACGCGTATCGAGGTCTAGAAAAGAGTAAGAGGAAGAAGCAAATAAGAAAACTGTCCACAGATTAATTAGAATATATAAGTCATTAAGTGACTGCTGCTTCAGTAACTATATGAACGGCTGAAATAAGCAAAAAAGCAAAAAAAAAAAAAAGAACATCATGGGCAGAATAGATCCATTTAAATACACAGTAATTCAGTGACTGTAAAAACAACCTAAAGGTTATAAAAATAACAAATTAACCACAATTACACAATAATTACTATAATAAAAAGCAGCATTATTCTAAGGAGATAAATAGCAATCTTAACAATATTTACTAATGAACGGAGTAGTAAAACTGTCCTCATACATTTGATGGGATTCTCTGTTTTCTGCCAAATTCTGATAAAGGGACATAATATACCTGACTTGTGCAACATTTGGCAGACACTTTTATTTCTTGAGTACCCGGATTTAGTGGCATCTTGCATTTGTACATGCAGGTGCCCGGTGAAGGGGCAGCTTTCTGCTAATCTACGTATCCCTGATCACACTTCACTTTACTGCTCTTCTTAAAGGGGCTCTCTGAATTCTAATTACAGTGTTCTTTATTACAACGTTACTTACTGCGGCTGCACCGCAGCTAGGAGCAGTACTGGGTGTGAGAGTGCAATCTGCGCAATACGGAAAGGGAAAAATGGTGTCAGTTCTAACTCATAGACCCTCAGTGAATTGTGAAACTGGAAAATCCCTTTAAGAATCATTTCTCTCCTATTCCATATGAACTCTTCTGTACCCAAATTGAACTGTAATAACTACAATAAAAATGTGAAATGCTGGTCGCCTTTGGAGAAATAGACGCTAAGGCGCAATAGAAAGAAGGTTTCTGTTACAAAGTGACTATGTTTTTTAAAGGGTCTTATTGACATTTACATTACGTCTGATTCCTGGCTTTTCAGAATAATTGCTGTCTGTTGTCATTACAAGCCTTACTAGTTCCCGGCAAGTCTGTGAGACATATAACCCCTCAATGTTAAACGGCTGCATATAATTAGAATTTTTTTTAATAACTGTTCAGTGTGCAAGCTATGTACAAATTGAGCACAGCATGAGAAGAACATGAGATTCAGCAGAGCTTTCTGATGAAGCACAACCTTTAGTACTAATGAAGAAAAGATAATTGCAGTACTGCATCTGACCACTTGAGGGAGGTCTTGTCTTTAGTATTGGGTTTCATTCTGCTAGATGTTCAAGAAAAGTTTAATCAAAGTCTTGCAAAATGTGTGATTTGTATCTAATTTTAAATGTCGGTGAGCATACTTACATATGTGTACAATTGATGTAGTCTGCAAATTATAAGTGTTTTAGAGTGCATTGCATTTAGGTACAAATGACCTCAATGTCCTGAAAGTTTCCTCGAACACTGCTCAAAAATAAAACGCTTTTTCTTCAAGCATTTGTAGTAATAGTTGAGCACGAGACGTGTTAAACACAGAGTCATGGACTTGTGCTTCAGTGGAGCACTACTGAGTACCACTGAGGCTGCGGAAGAGTGCAAATAGTCTTGTAATAATCTACGATTACATTCTTCAAGTCTCACTGGGAAGAGTATTAAGACGGGCATTTTATATACCCGTCTTAAAGGGGTATGCCAGATGTTAAAAGTTATTCCCTAACTATAGGATAGGGTATAACTATTAGATTTGTGGTGGCCTATAGCCCTTGGAGCTTCCCGACATGAACAGTACAATAGGTCGAGCATGCAAGCTGTCGCTCCATTCATCTCTATGGGAGTTCCGGAAATAGTGGAAGAGCGCTGCGTTTGGCTGTCTCTGGAACTCCTGTAGAGCTGAACGGCAGTGTGCATGCTTGGCCTGCCGCTCTGTTTGTTTTGTGGGGATCTGAGTGGTATGGTGATCAGTGGGGATCCCTGCTGATCTACTGTAATAGTTATCCCCTATCCTGTGAAAAACGAGTAACTTTTAACAACCAGAATACCTCTTTAATTTAGGTATTAGGGAGACCCCATTACTGTGAAGAGAATTAACAGATCTGTCAGCTCCAAAACACCTCCCAAGTTAGAGTAAGGGTAGGGGTGTATAATGTAAGTGATGCCTTGTTCGGTTATGTAACTTTTATCTTAATGCTCACTTGCATTCTGACAAACCTACAGTAAAATGCATTGAGAGGATTCCTCTATAAGTCCTCCCCATTATGTGTGTGAGCTCAGGAGTCCTCTCCATGCATTTTACTACTGGTTTGTAGGAGTGTCGGATTGCAAATGAATATGAAGATAAAAATGACACAACCGGACTCAGCATCACTTACACTATACACTGCTCACTCCAGTTTGGAGGCTGTTTTGGAACTGACAGATTCCCTTTAAAGGCAGCCAGTGCTGGACTGGAATTGAAGAGCAGCCCCAGCGCACAAACAATATTGCCCCTCCTGCAATGCAACCCACCATGATTTTTTGCTTTTCTCTGCCGCATTCTTCATAGAAACATAGAAACAAAGAATAAGAACCATTTGGCCCATCTAGTCTGCCCAATATACGGAATACTATGAATAGCCCCTGGCCCCATCTTATATGAAGGATAGCCTTATGCCTATCCCATGCATGCTTAAACTCCTTCACTGTATTTGCAGCTACCACTTCTGCAGGAAGGCTATTCCATGCACCCACTACTCTCTCAGTAAAGTAATACTTCCTGATATTACTTTTAAACCTTTGCCCCTCTAATTTAAAACTATGTCCTCTTGTGGTAGTTTTTCTTCTTTTAAATATTCTCTCCCCTTTTACCTTGTTGATTCCCTTTATGTAATTAAAAGTTTCTATCATATCCCCTCTGTCTCGTCTTTCTTCCAAGCTATACATGTTAAGGTCCTTTAACCTTTCCTGGTAAGTTTTATCCTGCAATCCATGTACCAGTTTAGTAGCTCTTCTCTGAACTCTCTCCAAAGTATCAATATCCTTCTGGAGATATGGTCTCCTGTACTGCGCACAATACTCCAAACGAGGTCTCACTAGTGCTCTGTACAGCGGCATAAGCACCTCGCTCTTTCTACTGGTAATGCCTCACCTTATACACCCAAGCATTCTACCTTAAATATGTAAGTCACACTATCAATACAAGAACAGAAATGGAAGGGTCAAGAACAGACATTGCCTCCTCAACCACATACCACAATACCACTCAAAATATCTCTCCAGCAGTGCCAAACAAATACCACAGTACAGTACAAAATATCTACCAAGCAATGCCAAATGGATACCATAGTGCAACACAAAATACCTCCCTAGCAGCACCAGATACCACAGTGTAGCACATTATACCTCCCCAGCTGCACAAAACAATACCACAATGCATCACAAAATATCTCCTCAGCATAGTCAAATGATAACCCCTTTTCAGCACAAAATACCTCCTACAATTGTGCAAAACAAAACACAGTACCTCTCCAGCAGCGTGAAACAAATACCTCAGTCAGTGGTGTACACAGAGAAGTAAGGGCCCCATAGCAAGGATCAAACCGCCCGTCCCCCCACACATTGGACACAAGGGTTTCTGCCTTAACCCTTTTCAATGACTCCTGGGCCATTTTTTCCACTGCCTCATTTGCTAAAAGTTGTTCCTTTAGAGGGTAGAGTCCTGACCAAGTTTTCACCTCCAGTAGAAGAGGAGATAACCCCAACTAACACTGGGCCCCCTCTTGTCGCATGATCTGCCGCTATGGTAGTTACGCCCTTGACCTCAGCATTGCCCTCTTCTCACCCCTCCCCACTGGTAGCAGAATAAGTGTATTCTACCCACCTCTCCCCTCTGGCAGAAGCATTCAATCCCATTACACGCTTCCTTCTTGGCAGCACTCTCCTCTAAACCAATGCCAGCAACACTTTTCCCACCACTCCCAGACTGGCAGAAACTCAGGTGATACTGGAGGTGGGAGGAAATGCCAGTGGAGCATTCCAATCTCGTGTCTTACTTACTTTGCAGTTCAAGCCTCCAGACTGCTCCTGCACTTTGCTCTGGTTGCAGGACCCTTAGTCATGGTCACTTGACCATGATGTGACCGCAGGTCTTTTACCCCTTCATACCAAGGAAACTGCTGTGATAATGCAGGGCTGTCATTATTCAGTGCAGTTTGGCTTTGCCATGGTGGGAGACTCACTGACTGACCAGCCCACTGGAAATTTGTCTGGTAGATTACCAAGCTGGACCTGAAGGTAACCATACACCAGACAGACTTACAGAGACCCAGTTTGGCACCCAGCTTACTTTGAAAACCAGGCTACAAAGCTGTATGGGAGGGATGAACAAACCAGTCCATAAAGGGTTGATTCTGGGTGGGTATAGAGCATTCCCAGAGCGGGGCTTATATGACCCGATTTTACCAACTCAACTGTGGATGAGGTAAACGTCCATACATTCCTATATGATGTATGCGCTTTTGGTTGAAAGTCACGGTAGGCAGGGTCCTTAGTAGTGGTTTCACCTTGTAACTCCCTCCCCCTGACTAAAAAAGTTCTTCTCAATGGTATATCATATATTTAATGGCTCATGTACACGACTGCTTGGGTTTTTGCGGTACGTAAATCGCGGCTCCACGAAACACAGATACCAGCTGAGCTAGAGCAGTGTAACACGAAACCAGCCGAACTCATTCTGTGTCCAGGGCTGAGGGGAAGGTGTGGAGCGGAAACCTCAAAAGCAATACCACCTACAGAAATAGAGCCCAGGACCGCAACATTGAAATGGGAAGCAACCGGACGCGATGACCCGAGCGCGGCACCCGGGACCGCACCGATGAGCGGGGAACAGCAGCGTACAGCAGCCGTGTGCATTCTACATTTGTGGATCTGCATGTTCTATTTTTTTTGCAGGGCAATGGACTTAGGGATGTGGACCACACACGGTGTGCTGTCTGCATCTTTTGCGGCCCAATTGAAGTGAATAGGTCTGCATCTGAGCCGCAAAATAAGGCTGGTTCGCATGCAGACAAAAAGCGCAGTCATTAGCCCCAAGTGGCAGGTTGTGCCTTGGATGCCGTAACTGGATATAACAGTATTGTGTCCCTGTGTTGGATCAGTGGTGTACTCACTTGTGTGGTCTGCAGAGACCTTAAGCTGTATCTGACTACTATTTGGTCACTGTATGGTGGTATTATTGGCTATATTGATGTTTGTACAATGGTGACATACACTTCTCTCTGACTCAAAATGCAACTTTATAGCTGCCTCAGACCATATGATTAGGTGCTTTTATTTTTCACTTTTATTTTCCTTCTTGTGCTGATGGTGTGATTTACATACTGTCACCAGGAACAGTTTTGACTGTTTTCATTCCCTATTAAACCCGGCGCACTGCCTTATAGAACTAGCTCAGCTAAATGTAATAATACCTTACAATCAGTGATCCGTTGCTTTGTTTTGGAGAAAAACTACATTGAATTCATATGCAAATGAGCAGTTAGGTGCACAGAGGGCGGGTCCAAGCCACTGTGTGCACCCCTGCTTATCCTGCTTCCTCTGCCAGCCCCCTAATCTCCTTGATTTACAGGGCCCACTTCCTGCAAAGTCACTTCCCCCAGCCCAATGAAAGGTGCCATTAAATTCCTTGGACATAGCAGAAACCACCTGCTCTCACACCAACAAGGTAGCAGGCCTTTACCCAGGCCCAAACTCTCAGGTCCAAACACAGAGACTGACAGAGCTTCACTGTCAGAGAGGAGTACATTCCTATCACCTGACAGTGCTTCCTGTGTTTTATAGCCCAATCCAAGACCCGGCCTGGAACGTGGGGAGCAGCCACCCACCCTGCACTTTGTCTACTCCCAGTAAGAGCCGGCCCAGATCGGGCTTTACAGCCATATTAAATAGCAAACCAATGTCAGCCAGCACTAGCTGCCGCCCACACATTAAATTACTGGCTCTTACCTCACCGAGGCCAGGAATCTCGGTGACACATACCTTCCGTCAATGACGGACCCTTGCGGCTTCCTACACCCTGCTTTGCAGTAAATAGTTCTGTATGGCACTCCCCGGGCAAATCATGCAACATTTAGTAAAGCAAAGAGCCATACGGAAATATCAATTGAGGTAACATTTATTACTATAGTGGTGTATGCATGTATACATTTAGAAACATGGATGTTTCTGAACAAACCTTCTGATTGTTATAATCACGTGTTAATTGTTTATTTGAAAAATTTATTAAAAGAAGGAGAATAAAAAAAAAGAAATATGGATGTTATTAGGACAGGGACAACTTACTAAGTTCTGTCCCTCTTTTCTCTCTCAGAAACTTGAGACCGAGAAAATAAGGACATTTATATTTTTTTATAAAACATGGGCTTCACACTTTCTCCAGAATTCACTAGAATTTCTTTACAGTGATTTCCCCTATAGGATTTTTTTTTTTTTGGGGGGGGGGGGGGGGAACGTCCAGCCTTCCAGTAAATGTATACTTTGCATGCACCATTTCACTTGTCGTTAACACTTACAGGCCATTCCCAAGCATCATTTGTAATCCATCTACAGTGGTCTCACTGACATTCCCACAAAATGTATGTAACTGCCTCTGTTAGGTTAACCCCTTCAGGACACAGTCAGTTTTCAGCTTAAAGCGGTTGTCTCACTTCAGTAAACGGCATTTATCATGCAGAGAAAGTTAATACACAGCACTTACTAATGTATTGTGATTGTCCATATTGCTTCCTTTGCTGGCTGGATTCATTTTCCATCAAATTATACACTACTCATTTCCATGGTAACAACCACCCTGCAATCCAGTGGCAGTGGTCGGGTTTGCACACTGTAGGAAAATGTGCTATCCTATGCACCCTCAAAGGTCCCAGACAGGCTGGAACTTTTTCCTATAGTGTGCAAGCACCACCACTGCTGCTGGATTGCACGGTGGTCGTAACCCCTGGACACGAGCAGTGTATAATGTGATGGAGAAATTTGCTGACGTGCCACTTTATGTGGTAATAACTTTGGTATGCATTTATTTATTCAACCGATTCTGAGATTGTTTTCTTGTGAGACATTGTACTTCATGTTAGTGGCAAATTTTTGTCAACATGTTTTACCTTTTAAAAAAAATAATTTTTTTATGGAAAATGTAGAAATAAAATCACAATTTTCTAAATTTGAATTTCTCTGCTTTCAAAACAGATAGTGATACCTCACAAAAAAAGTCATTAACATTCACCGTATGCCTTCTTTATGCTGGCATCATTTTGTAAATGTCATTTTTTATTTTTTTTTGAAGCAATTTTTTAAAAACATTGCAAGAAAATTTCCAAAACAGACTTTGTAAGGACCAATTCAGTTTCAGAGGGTTACATAATAGAAACCACCATAAATTACCCTATTTTAGAAACTACAGCCCTCAAATTATTCTATATTATTTTAGAAACTTTGCTAAGCCTGTACATGTTCGAGTACAGTGAAATTTAACATTTTTATTTTTTGTGTGTGCAGGTTTTCCATTTTATTCCATTTGTTTCTTGTAACACAGCAAGGGTTAATAGTAAAGCAAACCTCAATATTTATTACCCTGATTCTGCATTTCACAGAAACACCATATATGTGGTCGTAAACTGCTCTATGAACTGCTGCTTTGCCCACTCGATCAGAGCCCCATACATATACAACTGAATGGATGAACACTTTGTACATGTATGGCGCTCACTCTTAGGCCTCATGCACACGACAGTATTTTTTCACGGTCCGCAAAAACGGGGTCCGTAAGTCCGTGATCCGTGACCGTTTTTTCGTCCGTGGGTCTTCCTTGATTTTTGGAGGATCCACGGACATGAAAAAAAAGGCCGTGCGGAGCCAAACGGATCCGTCCTGAATTACAATGCAAGTCAATGGGGACGGATCCGTTTAATGTTGACACAATATGGTGCAATTGCAAACGGATCCGTCCCCCATTGACTTTTAATGTAAAGTCAGGAGTCCCTTTTATACCATCGGATCTGAGTTTTCTCCAATCCGATGGTATATTTTAACTTGAAGCGTCCCCATCACCATGGGAACGCCTCTATGTTAGAATATACTGTCGGATATGAGTTACATCGTGAAACTCAGATCCGACAGTATATTCTAACACAGAGGCGTTCCCATGGTGATGGGGACGCTTCAGGTTAGAATATACTAAAAAACTGTGTACATGACTGCCCCCTGCTGCCTGCCTGCCCCCCCTGTTTTTAACTCATTGGTGGCCAGTGCGGCCGCCCCCCCCCCTGTAGTTAACTCATTGGTGGCCAGTGGGTCCCCCCTCCCTCCCCTGTAGTTAACTCGTTGGTAGCCAGCCCCCCCCCTCCCTCCCCTGTAGTTAACTCGTTGGTGGCCAGCCCCCCCCCCCCTCCCTCCCCTGCAGTTAACTCATTTGTAGCCAGTGGGCCCCCCCCTCCCCTGTAGTTAACTCGTTGGTGGCCAGCCCCCCCTCCCTCCCCTGTAGTTAACTCGTTGGTAGCCAGCCCCCCCTCCCTCCCCTGTATTTAACTCGTTGGTAGCCAGTGGACCCCCCCCCCTCCCTCCCCTGTAGTTAACTCGTTGGTGGCCAGCCCCCCCTCCCTCCCCTGTAGTTAACTCATTGGTGGCCAGTGGGCCCCCCCTCCTTCCCCTGTAGTTAACTCGTTGGTGGCCAGTGGGCCCTCTCCCCTCCTAATTAAAATCTCCCCCCTATCATTGGTGGCAGTGGAGCGTACCGATCGGAGTCCCAGTTTAATCGCTGGGGCTCCGATCGGTAACCATGGCAACCGGGGTGCTACTGCAGTCCCGGTTGCCATGGTTACTTGGCAATTTGCAGAAGCATTATACTTACCTGCGAGCTGCGATGTCTGTATCCGGCCGGGAGATCCTCCTACTGGTAAGTGACAGATCATTAGTCAATGCACCGCACAGACCTGTCACTTACCTGTCACGGCCACGGATCACAGACACGGATGCCAATCTTGTGTGCATCCGTGTTCTTTCACGGACCCATTGACCTGAATGGGTCCGTGAACCGTTGTCCGTCCAAAAAATAGGACAGGTCATATTTTTTTACGGACAGGATACACGGATCACGGTCTCGGCTGCAAAACGGTGCATTTTCCGATTTTTCCACAGACCCATTGAAAGTCAATGGGTACGCGAAAAAAAACGGAAAACGGCACAACGGCCACGGATGCACACAACGGTCGTGTGCATGAGGCATTAAAGGGTTTATCCATGATGAATGAAAATCCAATATCACACAGTACACGATAGCCTCTTTCTTTGAAACTCAGAACCAGTCCAGTACCCCACATGGATCCAGAGATATCCCCATTCATTGCTCCAATTGCTATGTTAGATGTATTTCAAGATGGCAGCTTAGGGGCTGTGCACTTTCTCAGGGAGCATGTCCTTTTTACTGCAGCTGGTGGCAGTTAAAGGATAGAACTGAGCATGTGCTTCCATCTCAGTGAGCAGGACAGAGAAATTAGAAAAAGAGCAAACAGCAGGTGGCGCTATACAGATAGATTTCAGTGAATAACTCAGTGGCTATGCTAAATAATACATGCAATTGTGACAACGGCTTCTGAAGTGGCTTTCCTTGGGAGCGGTCCACTCCCAGGTCTGGAACAGGTTCCCCGCCATGAGATTGTGGAAGCTGTTCATTGATGGTGATAGACCTGAGCCTGTGAGAGGCAACAAGGACTATCACAGGTATATTCCAATGTAGGCTTGCAGGTTGCTGCAATGCATTGGAATATACCGGATTTAATTTCCTATTCACTAATGTTTTAAATTACATTAAAGGGGTTCTGCAGACTATTATAATTGAAGACCTATCTTCTGGATAGGTCATCAATATCAGATCGGCTGGGGTCTGACACCCAGCACCTCCACCAATCAACTGTATGGAGAGACGATGTGCACAGTGTGCATGTGCCATCTCCCATCTCTCTTCCCGCTCGCCGCTGCTTTGTGTATGGCTCCGGGTCGAGAAGGTTGGGAGTAAAAAACGGAGAGGCAAAAAAGGAAAATGTCTTTGGGTCTGAAAGGGTTAACTGGCTAGTATTAGATTTTTCATTATTTTATTACATTTAGGGGTCACTAAGACAGATCTACAAGTCAGATAATCAGGGGCAGGCTGTGAAATTTAAGTGGCCATGAAAAAAATGCCCCCAATGTTGTAGGTGGAGAAAAATGCGGACAAGAATAGGCAGTTCTATGGGGGTGCCGGCCGGGTGTATTGCGGAATACACTACGGACGTGTGAATGGACCCTAAGAATGACCCCGATAGTGCCCCCAGTAGTATGCATCCGGCCAGCAGTAGTAAGGAGGGTTCTGGTGGCCTTATGGGCATCGGCCCACTGGGAAAATTCTCTGTAATGTCTATGGCCTGCCCTCCCCTACAGACAATCCATTTAAGCTGATTCAAACAATAATCATATCTGTGCTACTCAAAATTAATGGTGCAGCCTGACAGAAATCATAGGTCAGGAAACATATCCTCCATATTTTCCTCATCCCTCAGAAATATTTACAACTGTCTGAGAAAAATGTGAAGCTAAATTTCCAAAATTCAATAATGTTTAAGGAGGTAAAAAAATAATTCATTTTTGAGGAATCTCTGCTCACTCTACTCCTATATGTTATTTTCTGACGAGCGGTCTGATTGCAGAAAAAATGGAAACCTGTTGAATTGTAGGAAAATCTTTGAACCTATGGTCAACTTTATAAACTGCTCAAGAGATTTTTTAGCAACTTAAAGGGAACCTGTCACCGGGATTTTGTGTATAGAGCTGACGACATGGGTTGCTAGATGGCCGCTAGCACATCCACAATACCCAGTCCCCATAGCTCTGTGTGCTTTTATTGTGTAAAAAAACAATTTGATCCATATGCAAATTACCCTGAGATGAGTCCTGTACGTGAGATGAGTCAGGGACAGGACTCATCTCAGGTTAATTTGCATATGTATCAAATCGTTTTTTTTTACACAATAAAAGCACACAGAGTTATGGGGGCTGGATATTGCGGATGTGCTAGCGGCCATCTAGCAGCTCTATACACAAAATCCCGGTGACCGGTTCCCTTTAACCGATGAAGATAAAAATGCCTTCCATTTATTTACAGTAACTATACATTTACAGACACCCTTACCATGTAAAAAGTATAGGTAACCCCAACCCTTCCCCTGTAGTTATGAATAATTTAGTGCACTGATCATCCATTGTCGAAAGAAATGGAAAAAAAACATAACTGCAAAAAAATCTCCCACAGCTGATGGAAACCACATGTAATTATAGCCTGAGCTAAGACTACGGACTGGGCTGGCAGTGAAAAAGTTAAGTCTCTCCTGGGTACATTTTGCTCCTTCTGTGGAAGCTCAGTTTCAGCCATGCAAACCTCTGCAATGTGTAATGGATTTTTTATGGTTAAAGCTGAGCGTCTGCTCTTTAAGAGGGCCCCTAGAATATTGTCGTACCATATGTATAGATGGATAGATGCACTGTGTAAGTGCTGTGGAACATGCTGGCTCTACATAGTCTGAAATAAATAATAGGAAAGACATAATATTACTCCACAGACAACTCCGTAGTAAAATCTGCATGGTTTACATTTGAATTGGCCACAGACTAGTCTGTAGAAAATCTGCACCTAAGGCCTCATGCACACGACCGTTGCGTGCATCCGTGTCCTTTTTCCGTGATTTTCTGCGGACCCATTGACTTTCAATGGGTCCATTGAAAACTCTGAAAAAATGCACCATTTGTCATCCACGTCCGTGATCCGTGTTTCCAGACCTGTCCTATTTTTTTGACGGACAACGGTTCGCAGACCCATTCAAGTCAATGGGTCCGTGAAAAAACACAGAGGCACACAAGATTGTCATCCGCATCCGTGATCCGTGTCCGTTTTTTCCTATCATTTCCAAGGCAAACTTGATTTTTTTTTTTTTACTTTTCTGGTCTGGTGTAGCTCCAAAAATCAAGAAAGACACACGGAAGAAAAAACGGACACGGATCACGGAACAACGGAACCCCGTTTTGCGGACCGTGAAAAAATACTGTCGTGTGCATGAGGCCTAAGTCTTCATTAAATTTTGCATCAGATATGTCTGTATCGTAAAATTACGCCATGTGTGACTCCAACCCGAAACTAGTGACAAGTACCACTAACGGCACATGTCGATGTGCAGGCTACATTAGGCAGGACCAGTTCTTGAAGATGATGTGCTAGAAGTAGTGATGGTTGGACAACTGGGTCAGAACATCTCCAAAATGGCATGTCTTGTGATATGTTCCAGATATGAAGTGGCATCCTCCTCCTAGGCCAGTGATGGCTAACCTTGGTACTCCAGCTGTGGTGAAACTACGACTCCCAGCATGCTCCATTTTTTTCTACAGAGTTCTTAGAGCAGCCAAGCAAGGGGGGCATCTTGGGAGTTGTAAAAAGTCATCTAAACCTTTTTAGAAGCCATCTACTGTATTTTCTGTGGCCAGCTCCTGCGGCAGGCTATTACAGAGATTCACAGATCTTACTGTAAAGAATGCTTGTCGCCTCTTATGACTGAATCTTTTTTTCTCCAAGCGTAGGGAGTGGCCCCTTGTTTTTTTAGAGGGTTTAACATAGAATAGCTTCTCTTAATGTTTTTAGTATAGTCCATTTATATATTTGTACAGGTTAATCATGTGCCCCCCTTAGACGTCTTTTTCCAAGGCTAAACAAATTCAGTTAATTTAATCTTTTCTCATAACTAAGGTCTTCCAGTCCATTTATGAGTTTAGTTGCTTTCCTTTGCACTTTTTCTAACTCCAGGGCATCCTTTTTATGGACTGGTGCTCAGAACTAAACCGCATATTCCAGGTGAGGCTGTACAATTACTTTGTATAGTGGCAATATTACATCCCTGTCCCTCTTTTAATACAAGACAAAATTCTGTTGGCTTTAGAGGTAGCTGACTGGCATTGCATGCTGTTATTTAGGTTATGATTTACTAATACACCCATATCGTTCTCAACAAGTGACTCCCAGTTTTACTCCCCCTAGGACGTATGCTGCATGCACATTATTTGTCCCCAAGTGCCTAACTTTACATTTATCTATATTGAACCTCATTTCCAAGTGGAGACACAAACAGTAAGTTTGTCCAAGATAGCTTGTGTTCTGTCTTCATACACATTCACAGAGGGTGCAGTCTGACATTCTACATAAACCATTCCTGTCGTTCAAATGAGAGGACTGTTCTATGTAGTCTAACTTGTTTATTGGTCAACAGGTTTGTTTGATTGGCCAAATAGGATTGTTTGGTAAAACTACAAGAATACAAATAGCAAGTATAAGTATAAAGTATAGATAGCATGTACTATAACATTTGCATTAACACTGAAGCACATGATAAAATGGCTGCCTGTACATAAGATTACATGTCTAGATAACAGTAGTAACAACTCCCCGAGTAACAATTACAAATAGCTGAACAGTTCTGTATAACACAATATCCCTGAAACAAAGGTAGATCTATCTATGTATAAGTTAAATAATAGCGGACCCAGCACTGAACTTTGGGGTACACCACTTATAACCGGGGACCATTCAGAGTAGGAATCATTAACCACAACTCTTTGGACACGATCGTGAAGCCAATTTTCAATCCAATTACATGTTCTGACTTTGTTTTTGTTGCATTTATGTATTTAAAGAATATTTTTGGCTTGGTCTTACTTACTTTGGCCACCTGTATTTCATTGTGTATTTTCGCTGATTTTATTACCCCCTTACATAATTTATATGGTGCATGTAGTATTTTTTGTCTGGGCATAAGTCGGCATATATGCCAGATACAGTGACCGTAACAGAGTTCTGTAGTTCACAATGCAGCCGACCTAAGTAATTTTTGTTATCATTGCATATTTGAGACGTATCATCAGTAAGGTAAAATATCTGTTAGTTAATGTTTCCAAGGTCTGCTCCAAATTATCTTCTGTCAGGCCTATTCTGTTCTGTTTTATAAGGGGCCCATTGTATCAAAGCTTGGACTCACAGGAGGATCCTCTGTGGGATGGTTCAACTCTGATCAAGAGAATACAACTAACAAAAAATTAGGTTAGGTTAAAATTATTGTGCACCCAATGTATACATTGATGTCATAGACTTTAATGGGCAAGTGTCTGCCAAAAGAGGGTCATTTTGAGTATCATATAGCCCCTTTGTATCTAAAAAAACGTATACTTGAATGACTGCTGTGGAAAATTCCACTGTTACCTTGCACTAGATAAATCTCCCCATTCACTTGTATTGAAGATAATAAATTAATCTATGGCATCTCAACAATAAATATATTTACTAAGTAAAATGACTGCATTGTTCATACACAGGTAGAAATAATTGAAATATCTTTACATGCAGCATACGTTTCAGCTTATTAACTGCCAAATACCGAAACCCAAAATTACTCATGACTGAAATCTTGATTAGGTCGCATTACCAAGGGCAGACTTGTGTGTCAAGAGTTTATGTGTCTGACCTTCAAACCTCCTCCTTTTCCCTGTCTATGCTACTTAGGGTTGAAATGCTAGAAGAAAGCAAGACGCCACAAAGGTCTACAGAATGACTTTTTAAGTTCTGCTTTTTATTGTACATTTATAATTTATATATATATATATATATATATATATATATATATATATGAATTGAATAATATAATATTATTAATTATATACATTTAATTTAATATATATATATATATATGTATACAGTATATATATTTCAGTATATACTATATATATATATATATATATATATATATATAATTTTTGCTAAACAAATTACAAGTTACAGTTTACCACGCATTCACAATTTTACACGCTTCAGAGATGTGATCTACCACCATTCATTGATGGTTCCCTACATTGTAGTGCGTACTACCCACCTACTCAAGGTTGGACTGGACCATCAGAGTACCAGAGGGCCTTTCCGGGGGCCAAGCTTTGATCGCATAGAGGGCCCCAAAGATCCAGGTGAAAAAAAATTGGCTATTAAAATGTATTAGTTATAAAAGAGTTTAGCCTCAAGAAAAATCCTCTCTTGGCTCCAGGAACCCCAGTCCAACACTACGTCAAGTAGGGGGCCACTAAAGTGGTGCAGAACTATTTCTGGTAGTTTATTCTGGTTTGTATGTTGCAGGTTCACATCAGTTTAGTGTTTGTGTCACTGCCCATTCCATGGGATGTCATATATTCTATAGAATTTTGGGCAAGGGAGATAAAGAACAGGTGTGTCTGTACAATCCATGACATTTTATGGTACCACACTTCTACAGGACCTGCCCTACCTGGTCCAGGTTTCCAAAATCAGGATCAAGCCCAGAGCTCCAAGGCAGCTGCAATCAATCATGTGTGAAGACTAGAGTGCCTCCATTCCACTGTTGAAATCCAACCCATTCACCACAGAGCTCATTTATTGGATTCACAGGCCTGTCCCATGAAAATGTGCATAGTCGGAATGCTGCATGAGTCACAATAGGACCCCTCAGACTCCTGGGAAGAAGACATCAAAAAGGCCCTGAATGATTATATCCCTGGCAGCAGCCATGATGGCCTCATTCATTGCTCAGGTGTGCGACCAAGCCCATCAGCAGATGAGGGCTTACTTGTTTGTGTAGGTCTGCCAGGGTTGCTGTCCACAGGGGAGGAGGATGGTTTGAAAAGGCACATTTATGCATATTGGAATTCATGCTGCAGCATATTTTGGCAAGCACAGAACAGACAAGCTGCCTCGCACTGTTTCTGATGGGATGGCGCTGTGAATTTCCCATTGCTTCAAAGGGGAGATAGACGGGCCACCGCTAGTGGGGGGGCATTTCTGTTTGTTGCTGCAAGGCCCCAGTGTTGCAAGTTCACATCAGTTTACTGTTTGAGCTGCCCACTCTTCCGTGAGATACCATATGTTCTATGGATTTTTGGGCCAGAGAGATGGAGAACAAGCCTGATTCATGCAATCCACAGCGGTACTGGTAAACACTTCTCCAGGACCACCACAGCCGCCCTACCTGGTCCAGGTTTCTGAAAGCAGGATCAAGCCCCGTGCTCTGATGCAACTGCAAGCAATGTTGTAAGAACACTAGGTTGCCGCCTTTTTGGCTTCCACTGTTGCAATCCAACCCATTCTCCTCAGCACTAATTGATTGGATTGACCGGACTTTCCAACTGCAAATCAAAGTGTCAGCCACTAGAAAATCTGTGTGACATCCCCCATTAAAATTTGTATAAACGGAAAATTGCTTGTGTCACAATGGGGCCCCTCAGTATCCAGGCACAATGACATCACAAAGAGCTCTGGCCACTTACCTTCCTGGTGGCAGCCATGACAGATTCATTTTTGAATCAGATGTGCAACTGTGCACATCAGCAGTTGGGGGCACATTTGTGTATGTGTCTCGGACCAGCTTGGGTATCTATAGGGGAAGAGCCATGGCCCAAAAAGGTGCTTTTGTGCAGATTTTAAAATTGTTGCAGCATATTTTAGCAAGTGCAAAACAGACAAGCCAGCTTCCCTGCTTCTTACGGGATGGCCCTGTGGACTTGGAGATTGCATCATTACACCCCACTTCAACAGGGGACATAGAGCGGCCAGCAGCGGTGGTGAACCATTTCTGTTGGTTGCTTCTTGGCCCCTGTGTTGCAGGTTCACATCAGTTTAGTGTCTGTGTTGCTCTTCCTCCCTCCATGGAATACCATACGTTCTATAGATTTTTCGCCAGGGAGATGGAGAATGAGCCTTTATGTACGATCCACATACTGTGCTGACACCACACTTCCCCAGGACCCCTGTACTGGCCTTACCTGGTCCAGTTTTCCAAAATTATAATCAAGCCCAAAGCTCTGAAGCAGCTGAAAGCAATTGTGAGTGGACACTAAGATATCTCCTTGATGGCTTCCATTGTTGCACTCCAACCCATTTACCACATTGCTAATTCATTGGATTGACGGGTCTGCCCAACGGTAAATCAAAAGGGCAGCCTCTAGAAAATCAGTATGGTATCCCCCATGAAATTTTACATAGACTGAGCACACCACATAGGGCCCAGGCTGTTTACCTCTGTGGCAGCAGCCATGACAGATTTGTTGTGCAAGTGTGTAACCGTGCACATCAGCATGTGAGGGAGCATTTGTGTGTGGTGGCCGATGGTGCACATTCATAAGGGAGTGGCGTGGCCCAAAAGAGTACTTTGTGTACATTGGAATACTGTTGCAGCATATTTTGACAAGCGTAGAAGCAAACAAGCCATGTCACCCATTTCTAATGGGGTGGCCCTCTGGACTTGGAGAGTGCACTGGTGTACCCATTGCTGTGGCTGGAGCAGGTCCCTACCGGGTTTATGTAGAACTTACTAGAAGAAGTAGCTTGGGCTCAGCCATTTTTTGTGCCACTGTGTTCAGTTACAGTTACCTGACACCCAAAAAATATGCGGAGAATCGGCTAGAAGAAAAACACTGCGCACAGTGGTTTTTGTCCATACTATTCTCAGCATGTTTGCTGGGTTGCGGCTGGATGGGAACGGACTGTGATGTGGTAGGTTCTGGCAGTGCCGGAATGCAGAGAGATCCATACATTGAGATTTAGAAAACCTTGCTCCAGTCGATCCAGACCGTTGTTTATGAAACTGGCTTTTAAGACTATGTACCTTCTTGTTTGGATGTGTTCTACAACTTGCTGCTAAGTAAAGAAAACATTAAGTCCAACTTCATCTCGGTCTCCTGATTATGATTTTACACACTAACACCAAGGACACCCCACTTCCACCAGCCACGATACTGTACTTTGGGTGTGCCCCAAAGAGCTATTCCAATCATCCCATTAGCAACCACCTACCCTCCTCATCACTGAAAAGGCCTAAGAAGTGATGAATATTTGGTGGAGATGTCCAGCCACTGTGAATACTTTGACTACCACCTCCATCCCCTCAGAACTCCCCTAGGTTGCTGCATTTGTTCTCACTAAGAAAATGTAGGCACTGTTCATGCATCAGAATTAAAATTTAACAAGGGCTTCCCTGGCAGAAATACAAAGCTGACTGTGCTTTCTGCTAAGGATGTGCTGAAGGTGTGCAGTAGGAAGTCTCTATGTCCCCATTTTTGTATAAAGCAGTCGTTGAGCATCTGTACAGCACCATGAGAGCTACAGGACTCGCCAAGTGCTCTCAGTCTGCAGTTATATGTATTCCAAGCATTTGCTCAGAATATCTTCAGTCTAATTTTACATTTTGTTTATCAGAAAGCATTCAGTAGGACAAATATGAAATAATAAAGGGGGCATCCCAAAATGGGCAAAAATGTTTACAGACCAGCAAAGCATGAGGAACTGTGGCGAAACCAACCTCGCCACTGGGTTTTGGAGGGGGCTGGCTACTAGCCTCTTGCCCCAGGATTATGGGCCCTCTCATCATCCAGGCCTCCGTTGTTCACAAAGGACTTGGACTAACTTGAACCCCTGGTCTTATTCGTGCCATTTTGGGATGTTAAATGTCTATGTGTATTGAAAAGGGTGGGACATTGTATACATTGAGTAGGGAGGTCTGTTCCATTGTCTCTCTGTGTGTATTGGCGATGTCCTTTGTCCTGAGAGATAATTGAATACTTCTTGGTTGTCTCCAGGACAGAGGATATTGTGTATTCGCCTGTCTGTGATGATTGCATCAACCCAGTGTGAGGTAATTCCATCACGGGCAGAGGGAAGGATTTTGTGTGGGAGTGTCTGAGTGTATTGTACGTGGTTATTGGCTGTTTTTACAAAACCCTGTGGGTGGTAACCTTGTTGGAAGATGTGTATAAAATGCTTGTGTGTTAAAATAAAGAGGCTGCTTTATACCTTCATGAAGTTTTGGCTCATGTTTGGCTCATGCTCTCTGGATGTAGGAGAGGTTCACCCACTGGAAGCTGAAGCCCGGTCTTGGGTCCAGCGTGGGTGGAGGACGGTGAGACCCCAACCAAGCTGCGGTGGTTCGTGGGGTCTGCAGTGCGTACGGTGTCAAGTGGAGTGCTTGGAGTTCTCGGAAAGCACTAGGAGCATCTATCGATGGAGGTACCCAGTCGGTGTGCTAGGAGATCCGTTGCAGGAACATAATGGTGAATAAGGATGTACACACTTGACAGATCCAAATGTACATGTTCCTTGGCAAGAACAGTTGATTGCCAGGGTTAGAGACAGCCCCCCAGAGTTGTAGCAGATTCTTTTTAAAAATGGGTTGTCTTGGTGAGATAGTTCCTTTACCCCCCTTTCCCAACACCCACCATACCTGTATGACATATGCCGGGTCTTCAAACATGGTACCTACTCGGGAACTGAACGGGTGTCAAAGCACTTTTTACACAGCAGACATCCGCCAATAGTGTCAACAGTCAGAGGCAACGGCGATCGCAGACCTTTAACCCCTCTCGTGCCATGGTTAATTGCGACTGTGTCACAAAATCTGAGAGGTCATTTACCAGTATCACATCTTCAATTCCTCTCCCTATTTTGGAAGAGAAGGTTGAACGGCACACCTCTGGGACAAAGGCGGTGCTCAGTGGTACATTGAATCTTCACAAATTAGAACAAACCACGGCACTCTAAGTTCTGTTGTATGAACTTCTTTTTTTTTTGTTATATTCTTTAATCCATCCAGAAAAAGTAATATTTAGTCACTGGCCAACGTTTCGGTCTAACCTAGACCTTGTTCACGGCCTGGTATAGATATAGACAAGAATATAAGTCATAAAAGGAGAATTTAAAGAGACATTTGGAATATATTAAGAATAGATGATAATTGTAACATATATCATGATTCTTTAGCGGAGAATGTAACAAAATTATGTATAAAAAGGAACATCATTGTTAGGGCTTATTCACATGACCTTGGTTTGGTTCCACATCAGAGCCGCATTTTTGGCAGCTCGGGTGTGAACCAATTCACTTGAATGGGGCTGCAAAAGATGCGAACAGCACTCCGTGTGCTGTCCACATCCGTTCCGTGGCCCTGCAAAAATTATGTCATGTCCTATTCTTGTCCGTTTTGTGGACAAGAATAGGCATTTCTATAAAGGGCCGCCCATTCCGCAAATCGCGAAAGGTACACAGGCGGCAATTTGCAGACCGCAAAACATGGCATGGTCGTGTGAACAAGCCCTTACATTGTCAAGAAAAATATACAATGGTAATATGATATATGTTTTAGGGCAGTGATGGCGAACCTTTCACAGACCGAGTGCCCAAACTGCAAACTAAACCCACTTGTTTATCGCAAAGTGCCAACACAGCAATTTACCTTGAATACTACAGTCCAATATAGAATATCTTCCATGTACCTTATCATTTATTTACAATATCCTGCCTACATTCAGTGCGCTGCCTGTGCTGTTCATAGTGCGCCCTGCGCTGCTGAATAGCAGGAAAAGTCTAAGGCATATTGGTACACCATAGACTTTTTCCAGGGTGTGGGTGCCCACAGAGAGGGTTCTGAGTGCCGCCTCTGGCACCCGTGCCATAGGTTCGCCATCACTGTTTTAGGGTATCCCAGGTAGGCTGGAGACCATCTTAAGATGAGGTAAGAGGGACGATGGAGATCCCTGTGGATTTAAAATGGACATGATACATCGGCAGGTAAGTATAATATCAACACACACATATACCCAATGAAGTAACTTTCTATATGACCTGCATTTGTGCATTTATAATAATTGATAGCAGTTCTCTTAAATAGGTAATATATCAGATGTGGCCATAGGTAGTTTGAGTAATGTTGATAAAGATAATATAGATTAAGAATACCTTATGAGGGAGCGCGCTTAATGGGTGACCAGTGTGGAAAGTAATATGCAGGATACCATGGAGGGAGAAGGGAGCAATAAAGTATAAGCAAAAGAGAGGAGTAATAAAATATAAGGAGCGCTAATGTAAGTAATACTGTTATGTGCGCTATGATCTATAATAGTATTATTGTTCAGAGATACATTGGTGGCCAGTGGGTACATATCTTAGACCTAGTGGAGAGTTGTATGCAGGATGGCGTGTAGGCACCATTCACCTGCTGGGATTTAATAAGAGCAGCAATCTGGTGCGTGCCGCAAGGCATCTGACGTCATCGTGAGCGGGTGCATGCGCATTAGGATTATGAAGCATAGTGAGGGAACTGGCATGGTATTGCTTATACTTAGTTAGCGATTGATTGTGTATCGCTGCTGATCCACAGGGGAGGGGGAGTGGTTAAGTGTTAAGATAATGGGAGGCAATCCTATAATATCTTATAAGGAGAGACAGCTTATATGTGTATATATATATATTTGTGGTCATGGCTACGGCCAAGAGGTATCCGAAGAACCCTAGGGAGAAAACAACAGGAACAACCTAACCCAGCTAGGCGTGTCTTAGCTGACCTGACTAAATGGCTTGTTGTGTGCCCTAAGCCATGATCGTGGGTAGGCCTATAAGTGGGCATACCCTGTGGAAATGAGAAGATAAGGGAGGGAGGGTGGGGCACCTGAAAACACACACCTGTGAGTGAGGGTGTGGCTCGTATATGAAGAGCCTCCGCCCCTCCCACAAATGCAGGCTGACTAATCAGCCTTACCAACTTGTGGTCATGGCTACGGCCAAGAGGTATCCGAAGAACCCTAGGGAGAAAACAACAGGAACAACCTAACCCAGCTAGGCGTGTCTTAGCTGACCTGACTAAATGGCTTGTTGTGTGCCCTAAGCCATGATCGTGGGTAGGCCTATAAGTGGGCAAAAACCAAGCCAAGTAGGGTAGAAAAGGAATTTGAATGGCATGTACAAACTAATCCCCAAGCCAACTGCAAGGCATCCGGGATCTAGAGCGAAAATTCGGGGTATGTGAGGCAAGACCAGTAGGAAACCTACAACCCATCTTGTGGATGACAAGGCCAGAGACATGATGCTCAATATTGCGGATACTGCACCAAAGCGGAATGGAGGACCGAGAATACGTTGTAAAATGGATCATAAAAACCAACTGAAACTTGTAAAGTTTGGTTCTAGTGCGAGTACTGGCAATGCCCTAGCGTCAGGAGATCGTGGGACCAAAACCTAACTGCCTAGACTATGCAGGAATGAGGGCCAAAAAGAACCATGTAGATAGGAAGAGAATCCTTGAACAGTTACCCAGACAACAGCTATCCGCGCTTTGTTCTACTGTACGCCCCTGAGAATTGTTTTTACGCTTGAGACGTGAAGACCGACCTACTATCTGAATCTTCTACCGTGAGAAAATGCTGGACCTTGTCCAAAATCCGATTCAACGTGGTTGTAGGGAGTCTGAGGTTAGTGCGGCAAGAAGCTATGAAGCCATAATATACAAGATTCTGTCTATGCCCTCCCATGAGTGAGGGAATGCCATGCAATGAAGCTACTGGCGAAAATGAATTCCTGGTCGTGGTAAAAAGGCAAAGACTTTGCGTGGGGACCTGGTTGACAAGATATGAGCGACTACAATCAGAGACTAAAATGCTAGAGCGAATTGCCCTACTTGTTCTTCCTCTGGCAGGACCTGAACGAAAGCATGAACAATTAAAGAAAGACAAAATATCTGCGTAAAACATGACAATAATGCTGTAGGGCGAACCGGACCAGTAAAAACAAAAAATGAGCGATCAACATGGATTATTAGGAAATTAGGGAAGCAGGTATGTATGCGATACATAGGGGTCAAATCAGCCTAGAAGCCATGGGGCCGAAGCAGTCGTGGGGCCCCCGAAGCCATGGGGCCGAAGCAGTCGTCGGGCCCCCGAAGCCATGGATCAACATGGAGCGATCAACATGGATTATTAGGAAATTAGGGAAGCAGGTATGTATGCGATACATAGGGGCCAGCCTAGATGCACAGATGGACAACCAACCAGGCAATCAGCCCAGCAGGACTGAAAACAGTCGTCGGGCCCTCGAAGCCAAGGGGCCGAAGCAGACGTCGGCCCCCCCGAAGCCATGGGGCCGAAGCAGGTCGTCGGCCCCCCGAAGCCATGGGGCCGAAGCAGGTCGTCGGGCCCCCGAAGCCATGGGGCCGAAGCAGGTCGTCGGGCCCCCCGAAGCCATGGGGCCGAAGCAGGTCGTCGGGCCCCCCGAAGCCATGGGGCCGAAGCAGGTCGTCGGGCCCCCCGAAGCCATGGGGCCGAAGCAGGTCGTCGGGCCCCCCGAAGCCATGGATCAACATGGAGCGATCAACATGGATTATTAGGAAATTAGGGAAGCAGGTATGTGTGCGATACATAGGGGCCAAAACAGCCTAGATGCACCTGAAAACACACACCTGTGAGTGAGGGTGTGGCTCGTATATGAAGAGCCTCCGCCCCTCCCACAAATGCAGGCTGACTAATCAGCCTTACCAACATATATATATATATGTGTGTACACTGTATTTTTCGCCCTATAAGATGCACCTCGGTTTTTGAGGAGGAAAATAAGAAAAACTAATGATGGTCTGTACATGACACTATTATGGGGGATCTGTGGATGGCACTGTTATGGGGAGGAGCATCTGTGGATGGCACTGTTATGGGGAGGAGCATCTGTGGATGGCACTGTTATGGGGAGGGGCATCTGTGAATGACACTGCTATGGGGTGGGGGATCTGTGGATGGCATTGTTATGGGGTGGGGGATCTGTGGATGGCACTGTTATGGGGGGGATCTGTGGATGACACTGCTATATATGTGTCATCCACAGATCCCCCTCATAACAGTGTCCCCCAATACACTGGCCCTCCGCTCACAGCAGTATTTCTAGACATTAATCCTTAACCTGTTAATAAGTTTAACTAAAGCTGCGCTCTCCCCTGTTCCCCTGTATCAGTACAGCACTTACTAACAAGCTTCCATAGCAGGCAGAGCGGATGGCAGCAGTAACGTCACTCACTGACATTGCGCGCCTGCTTTATTCATAAAGTGGGCGGAGCTGGCGCGCAACGTCAGTGAAGGACATTACTGCTGCCATCCGCTCTGCCTGCTATGGAAGCTTGTTAGTAAGTAATGTACTGATACAGGGGAACAGGGGAGAGCGCAGCTTTAGTTAAACTTATTAACAGGTTAAGGATTAATGTCTAGAAATACTGCGGTGAGCGGCGGGGCCCGGTGTAAGAGTACAGTGACTGCACCGGGCCCCCCCCCTAGTTCCGGACTCCAGACCCTCCTCACTTCCCACTCATACATCACAGGCTGGGATGCTGCAGCATTGCAGACTGCGATGTAAAATGGAAGCATTCACCCCATAAGAAGCAGGGGCATTTTCTCCCCACTTTTGGGGGGGGGGGGGGTCTTATGGGGCGAAAAATACGTATATATATATTGGCAAGGAGGTTATGGAGTGTATATCCCTATTATGGTATGCGGAGAGAAGTGGGTTTAAGGGAGTAACATGAATTAGACAGGGTAAGTTGTGAAAAGATGAACATGCACAATTGTATACACCTTGTACTAGGAGGAATAGGGTAAAGGTGAGAAAAAGTGGTAATGTAGAATAACCAAGGTAGTATAGAATAATATACGATTGTCCCATTGGGCATACTAAGTAGATACAATATTCTGTTATTACTACTATTTGGATAAATACTACCTGGCTGTATGGGGTCATTTCTTCTGGTGGGAGATAAGGGTAAAAGAGAATTAGTAACAGAGAAAATAGTTATTTGTATTACAAATTACATGAATACTCATATAATACAGTACGTTTAGTACACAAAAAAATAATCATAGGATGCAAAAATCTAAATCTTTGTTTAGTCCCTGTGGAGCGAGAGTATTGAGTTCAAATATCCAATACGCTTCCCGTTGTTTCAAACGTGCGGTCCTATTGCCTCCTCGTCTTGTGGGAGCCACTTCTAAGATTTGGAATTTAAATTAACTGATTTGGTGTTTGGCGGAAATAAAATGATGTGGAATGGGTTGTTCTATTTTTTTACAACGAATATCGGATTTAGAAATGCGGTCTCGCACCCTTTGGGTGGTTTCACCCACGTATGTGAGGCCACATGGACATCTAATTAGGTAGACTACATAGGAGGAGGTGCATGTGTAGAAACCTTTTGAGTGGTAGATTTTGCCTGAATGAGGATGATCAATTCTGTTGCCTATAATGACATTAGTGCATTGTGCACAGTGGAGGCATGAATAAGTTTCCGTTTTTTTAGGTGCCAGTGTTGTCTGTTTCAGGGTAGGTTTGAGAGGGCCAATGTCTGCATGTACTAATTTGTCCTTAAGGTTTTTAGATCTTTTCCGGCACTTTCTAATGGGGTTTTGAAATTCTGCAATACCTGGGTATGATTGTTGAAGAATAGGCCACTGTTTTTGTATTATAAATATAATTTTTGGTACTTTGGGGTGATAGGTGACCACCAATGGAAGATGAGGAGGGGAGGGAGAGGCGTTGGTGGTAGGTCGTCTGTTTCGAGGAAGGGATTGTTCTCTTTTGAGTAGGGAAGTTGGGTAGACTCTCTCTTTGAATTTTTGTGACATTTCTTCCAAACATTAAAAAATTGTGTTGTAGTACAAATCGCAATAGTCTGGGCTGATGGGATTAGTTCAGAAGTTAGTAAGAGTGATATAATGGCCTGAATCCCTTTCTCGTGAGAGATGGAGGAATATAAACTGTTGACGTCAAGTGTTACAAGCATGCTTTCAGAGGATTTGTTTTGTAGGCTTGAGATGAGGTGGATGAGTTAGATTTTTATGCATTTTTAGTAGTATATAAAAGACTGGTAGAATGGGGTTTTCATTGAGTAAAAAGGTGGCTTTATCAATAGTTCCTATTTGGAGGTGATGATCAGGGAAGGTAGTGATGTCTCTTTTTAATTGAAAAGTAGGATTGTATTGGACCTGCTCATAGGTGGTTGTGTCTGACAATTGTCTTTGAATTTCTTGGATATAAGCTGTAGTATCCATTACTACTATCGTGCCGCTGATTTTTCAGATTGGAGGTTATTGAGGGCAATATATTCCTTAGTACTTAGATTTTGTGGAGTGCGTAAGGTGCCTCTATTTAAGGCTGAAATGTTTGTGTTAATTTCCCGAACTATGAGGTCGATAAATGCCTCGACCCCATGATAAGTTTTGGGAGGCATGAAGTTGCTTTTGTTTTTGTGACCTAGTGATTGAATGGATAATGTAGTAGAGGATGTATTGGTTTGGGCTGGAGTGCTGTGTTGTGAAAAATGTGCTTTTAAAAGAATGGATCTGTAAAATCTATTAAGTTCTTGTTTAAGGGAGAAATAACGCAAATTGCCATATGGGCAGAATGAGAGACTTTTAGATAATATGTTTAGTTCAGCTGGTGATAGAGTTTGTGATGAAATGTTCACAACGAGGTTCGTACCTGCAATCGGGTCTGTATGCCGCTGGAATTTGGGTTGTTGGATGCCCCTCCCTCTGCGTATGCGTCGTTTCTTCTTCTTGGTCGATGACCACGTCTGGGAAAAAAACGTTGTGGACGGTAGCTTGTAGATCTTTCGCTGCCGGAGGAAGAGGACGCGTAGTCTGCATAGGTGGTGTAGCCGTATCCCTTGGTAGTATCTTGCCATTGCCACCGGTAAACTCTGTTCAGTTGATAATCTTCTGCATCACTCCCTGTTTTAGAAATATAAATAATAATAAATAAAAACTTTGCTGCATTCAAAAATGTCCAACAAAGGAAAAGGGGATTCGGGAGGCAGAGGGTGCTAACAGAGAGAAAGTAAAATAGTGGCTAAAATCTTGCAGCAATTACTGTACAGTTTTTCCAATCAAAATATAAAAATTAAAAGGGCTTTAAATAGTCATATGGATCATTAAGTCAAAGAAAAAAAGAGACAATTAAAAATGTGCTGGTGCTTATTGCTGAATAAACACACTTGGATGTAGGCGGTGGGGGATGTTTCTGAATCTGGGAGTATTTCTTTTGTTGTCTGAGGTTTGTAACCCTTTAATATAATATAAGGATATGTTTTGAACTTGAGCTTTATTGTTCCTAAATGTGATGTTTGCCTTCCATGTATAGACTTTTGCCATGAATTAAAGGGGTAGCCGATTTCCATAACATAAATACGTAAATAAAAGACAAAAATGACATAAAATAAAGAAAGACACTACTCGCCTTTTCAGTCCTGAATCAATTAAGTTGTTTATAAACTCTCATGTGACTGCTACAACCAATCATTGGCAATTTATCAATGTATTGGTGGCTGCAGTATGCTGCTGCACTTTTTAGGGGGGACTTGGGGCATACCTTCAAAAGGGTGTCATTATTATGGGGCAAAAGGGGAGCACTATTACTTTCTAGGGGCACACAACAGACATTGTTAATTTTTAGTGGGTATCAGCTTGATTGGGAAGGTAGGTTGGGAAATGAAAGGGCGGATTCTGAGAAAGGGAGGACTGCGCCAATGGTGTCTCTGTTGCAAACTCTGCAAATTGTGGATGGAACAGGTCATGATGGTTTGGGCGGATGGAAAATATGGCAAAAATGGACAACTCTAATTAGAGCACATGTGCATCATAGGCACTGGGTCTCATAGGCACTCTGTCAGAGTAAATGCTGACAGGCAATGGATTACAATACACAATGAATTGTAATGCATTGTAGAGCGGATCGTACCCGTAAAAGTTGAAGTCACAAAAAAAAAGTGAAAAAAAGTGTTTTACATAATAAAAAAATAAAAGCTTCAAGTTAAAAAGAAACGCCCCTTTCTCATAATCAAATCATATAATTATATAAAGTTGTAAAAAAAAAAAAAAAGATAAATTGACAGGTATAGCCACGTCCATAACGATTAGCTCTATGAAAATATCACATGATCCAACCCATCAGGTGAACACCGTAAAGTAAAAAAAAAAAAACTTTTTGGGGTCACCTTGCTTCACAAAAAGTGTAATACCAAGCGATCAAAAAGTCGCATGTACCCCAAAATGTATCCTCATCTCACAAAATCCAAGCTCGCACATAAGACAATCGCCCGAAAAATAAAAAAAATATGGCTTTCAAAAAATGGCAACACAAAAACAAGATTTTTTATTTTCAAAAATAGCTTTTACTGTGTAAAACTTAAAACAAAAACAAAAAAAAGACATATCAGGTTTCACCCCGTCCGTAAAGACTGGTTCTATAAAAAAAAAACTGTGCAAAAACAGCCATTTTTGGTCATCTCACCTCACAAAAAGTGTAATACCAAGCTTTCAAAAAGTCATATATATCACCAAAATAGTACCAGTGAAAATTTCACCTCATTCTGAAAAAAATGACCCCCAAATAAGACAATCACCAGAAAAAATAAATAATAATATGACTTTCTGAAAATGACAACACAAATAAAGAATTTTTCTTTACAAAAATGCTTTGTGCAAAAGTGGTAAAACGTAAAAAAAATAAAAAAAATTGGTATTTCTGTATTCATACTACAGAAAACGGTATTCTGCTGCATGTGGAGGTAACTGCCTGTACAGCAGTTTACATCCAGATATGAGGTGTTGCTGTATTCTGGAGAAAATTGGTAACAAATTATGCAGTGCTTTTTCTCCTGTTACCCCTCGTGGAAAAAAAAAAATTGAGGCTAGGGCAATATTTTATTAGAAGAAATTACATTTTCATTTCCTCAGCCAAGTATTTCCAAATTCTGTAAAAAGCCTGTGAGGTCAAAGTGCTCAGTACACCCCTTCATAAATTCCTTGAGGTGTATAGTTTCCAAAACAAGGTAACTTTTTTCGGGTTCCACTGTAGGGGTACCTCAGGGTCTCTTCAAATACAACATGGTGCCCAAAAACAATTTTTTTTGTCAAATTTACCGTCCAAAAACCATATGGCACTCCTTCCCTTCTGACCCCGACCATGTGCTCATAGAGCAGTTTACAAACACAAATGGGGTGTTTCTGTAAACTGCAGGATCAGGGTAACAAATATTAAAGGTTTATTTTGCTGTTAAACCTTGCTGTGTTACAGGAGAAAATGGATTAACATAGAAAATCTGCAAAAAAAAGTGAAATTTTGACATTTCGCCTCTGTTTTCCTTTAATTTTTATGTAACATCTTAAGGGTTAAAAAAAATTGTAACATCAGTTTTGAATAGCCTGAAGGGTGTAGTTTCTAAAATCAGGTCATTTATGGGTGGTTTCTATTACGTATGATCCTCAAAATCCCTTTATAACTGAACTGGTGCTTAAAAAAATGGTTTGGAAAATTTTCTAGAAAATGTCCTAAAAAATATATATATAAAAAATTACATTTACAAAATGATGCCAACATAAAGTAGACATATGAAAAATGTTGTTTGATAACTATTTTATGAGGTATTACTATCTGTCTTGAAAGTAGAGAAATTCATATTTAGAAAATTGCTAATTTTTCAAAATTTTCTGTAAATTTTTAGTTTTTGATAAATAAAGGAAAAAACATTGACCCAAATTTATCGCAAACATTGAGTACAATTTGTCACAAGAAAAAAATCTCAGAATCGGTTACATAAGTAAAAAGATTCCAAAGTTATTACCACATAAAGTGACACATATCCGATTTGCAAAAATTGGCCTGGGTAGGAAGGTAAAAAACTGGCCTGGGGTAAAAGGGGTGTAAAGGGTTTTTCTTATTGATGGCCTATCTTCAGAAAAGGGTAATCAATATGAGACTGGCGGGGTCTGACTCCCAGTGCCCCCGCTGATGAGCTGTATGAAGAGGCCGCAGTGCCACATGAGTGCTTAGTCCTCTTCCTAGGCCAAGTGATATCACACTAATTGGTTCAATTGAATGAACCGGAGCTGCAATCACAAGCACAGCAGTTATAAAATGGGTGGCACTGTGCTGGGAAAGCTGTGAGGATGCTGTGATACTCACTGAAGCTCCAGTGAGTGCCACAGCATCTTCAACCAGCTGATCGGCAGGGGTGCCAGGAATAGGACCCCCGCTGATCTCATATTGATGACATAAGCCATCTATATGAAAATCCAGGAAAACCCCTTAACGCAAAATGTACATGCACATGTAGGTCATTTGCATGTGAGGTGTGTGTGGAGTGGGGTCACATGCTCACAATACAAACAAGCATAGTTTTTTTGTCAGGTATACACACTGGTCCATATAGCGATTATACACGAAGTTGAGGAATGATCTCAACTTCTCATAACCATAACGCCAATCAATGTCCGAGTAGTTAAAAATCTCCTACTCCTAATTAGTGATGAGCAGCATAGGCAATATTCCTTTTTATGCAATATTTTCTTGATTGCGAAAATTGCCAATGTAATATGCGCGTATTGCGCGCACAATACAGGCGTGGCTCACTTTTGCTACATTTTTCAAGCTGCTAGAAGTTTCCTGAGACTGGGGAAAATGGTTTGCAGCAACTTTTGTTAATGTGAGGAAGAACTCCTGATCACTATAAATAATTTTACATCACAGCACTATCCTTATCACAGCACAGAAAAAGAGACAGCAAGTGACTTTTTTTTTCTTTTCAAAGACGAAAGACAAAGACACTAATCCCTATCACAGCACAGTAATTCCTATCACACTACCTAACACTCTGCACTGGAACCTATCAGCTACACTATATCACTATCTAACCTACACTATCTCCCACTAACTATCTGAATTATATAAATGAGCTAACTAACTATCTAATGTAATTGAATAAGAATCCAGATGACTCAGCAAAGCACAGAGCACAGCAATGACACTGCTCTCTCTCGAAGAACTGCAAAAAACTGCAGAAAATGGCTGCTGGGGAGTTTCCTATATAGTAAGGGGTAGGCAACTTTCCTATTGTTTGCTAGGGATGTTGCTAAGCTCAGACAAAGATATTGCAGCCTTCTCATTGGCCCACAAGCAAAAAGCAGTGATGTTACTGATTTTAAAAAAAATCTAGAATATACGCTATTACGTCGATATAGCACTATATTCTAGATCTTCTAGAATTCTCGAAGTGCCGATATTTCCGATAAAAATTTGCGATTAGAATATTCACAATCAACACTACTCCTAATCTCACCAACGTACCTGCCTCTGCAGCCCACTCCATTTGTTTACCCATTTGAACTTTTATCTCCTCAGTGATGTTAGGGAGTGAATAAACCAAAAAAAACTGTGTTTACCTCCCTTTGTATATTCACCTTCAATGTTTTAACATCCTCACCATATTCACCCACAACTGCCTCTTTCACACTTGCCTTTCTATCAGTTTTAACACAGAGACATATTCAACCTATTTTTCCTGTCTTTCCAAAAGAGTGTAAAAAACTGAAGAATGACAACCCAGTCATGTAAAGAGTCCAACCATGTCTCAGCCACACCAACTACACAGGTGCTTAAATGTTTTTCAACCTTGCAGAATTTTTTATATTTCTGCATAAATTAGACCTAAAACTAAATCAGATTGTAACAGCGGCTGCTGGGTGCCTCTGTTGCCCTGCTTACCGCCACGGTCCTGGGCGCTGTGTTCAGCGGTGATCTGCTGCCAATTTTATTTTCAGCCCTGGCCACAGCATGCTTGCTGTTTGTTTCCTGCAGCATTTCCTTAAGGGCCAGTGAGTCACTTCCTGTGTTTTATGGGTTGGATCATGTGACCTCGCTAACCAATCCTAGCCCTCCTGGACATATATAAGTGGCTCAGCCCCCTTCCCAGATGCCTCAGTGTCAAGGTCCTTGTGTCCTGTTAAGGTTCCTGATATCTGCTTGTGTTCCTGCGTTCCTGACTTGTACTTGTATTCCTGGACTTTGCTACCTGTTTGATCCCTGCTTGCTTGCCTTGACTCTCCTGTTGCTCACCCGGATTCGCTTACCTGTACCTGTGCCGCCTGCCCTGACCTGTTGCCTATTTGACTTCGCCTCTGCCTCATCCTTCGGTCCTGAACTGTTGCTCCTGGTTATGACTCAGCCTGCTGACAATGCCTGTACCTCTAGTACCTTGCTTAGGTACCTCCTGGTCCACCTGGACCAGCTGCCTCATGTGCCAATCATCCTCAAGAGATAGCGACCTGGTGTTCCCATCCAGGAGATCTCAGGGAGACGAGATACAGTCAGGTCCATAAATATTGGGACATCAACACAATTCTAACATTTTTGGCTCTATACACCACCACAATGGATTTGAAAAAAAGAACAAGATGTGCTTTAACTGCAGACTGTCAGCTTTAATTTAAGGGTATTTACATACAAATCAGGTGAACAGTGTAGGAATTGCAACAGTTTGCATATGTGCCTCCCACTTTTCAAGGGACCAAAAGTAATGGGACAGAATAATAATCATAAATCAAACTTTCACTGTTTAATACTCGGTTGCAAATCCTTTGCAGTCAATTACAGCCTGAAGTCTGGAACGCATAGACATCACCAGACGCTGGGTTTCATCCCTGGTGATGCTCTGCCAGGCCTCTACTGCAACTGTCTTCAGTTCCTACTAGTTCTAGGGGCATTTTGACTTCAATTTTGTCTTCAGCAAGTGAAATGCATGCTCAATCGAATTCAGGTCAGGTGATTGACTTGGCCATTGCATAACATTCCACTTCTTTCCCTTAAAAAACTCTTTGGTTGCTTTTGCAGTATGCTTTGGGTCATTGTCCATCTGCATTGTGAAGCGCCGTCCAATGAGTTCTGAAGCATTGGGCTGAATATGAGCAGATAATATTGCCCGAAACACTTCAGAATTCATCCTGCTGCTTTTGTCAGCAGTCACATCATCAATAAATACAAGAGAACCAGTTCCATTGGCAGACATACATGCCCACGCCATGACACTACCACCACCTTGCTTCACCGATGAGGTGGTATGCTTAGGATCATGAGCAGTTCCTTTCCTTCTCCATACTCTTCTCTTCCCATCACTCTGGTACAAGTTAATCTTGGTCTCATCTGTCCATAGGATGTTGTTCCAGAACTGTGAAGGCTTTTTTAGATGTTGTTTGGCAAACTCTAATCTGGTCTTTCTGTTTTTGAGGCTCACCAATGGTTTACATCTTGTGGTGAACCCTCTGTATTCACTCTGGTGAAGTCTTCTCTTGATTGTTGACTTTGACACACATACACCTACCTCCTGAAGAGTGTTCTTGATCTGGCCAACTGTTGTGAAGGGTGTTTTCATCACCAGGGAAATAATTCTTCGGTCATCTACCACAGTTGTTTTCCGTAGTCTTCCGGGTCTTTTGGTGTTGCTGAGCTCACTGGTGCGTTCCTTCTTTTTAAGAATGTTTCAAACTGTTGTTTTGGCCACGCCTAATGTTTTTGCTATCTCTTTAATGGGTTTGTTGTGTTTTTGATGGTGGCTTGCTTCACTGATAGTGACAGCTCTTTGGATCTCATCATGAGAGTTGACAGCAACAGATTCCAAATGCAAATAACCACTTGAAATGAACTCTGGACCTTTTATTTGCTCATTGTAATTGGAATAATGAGGGAATGACACACACCTGACCATGGAACAGCTGCGAAGCAAATTGCAACACTACTTTTGGTCCCATAACAGTGGGAGGCACATATGCAAACTGTTGTAATTCCTACACCGTTCACCTGATTTGAATGTAAATACCCTCAAATTAAAGCTGACAGTCTGCAGTTAAAGCACATCTTGTTCGTTTCATTTCAAATCCATTGTGGTGGTGTAAAGAGCCAAAAATGTTAAAATTGTGTTGATGTCCCAATATTTATGGACCTGACCATATCTAGAAAATTGCAGAGCATAAGATCAAGGCCACTCTGCTAGGGTTACCCATGTCATATGGGTATCAGTCACTCTCGTAACCGGCCACAGTGCCGGGAAGCCTGGGAAGTCTCTCTCTATTATAAGTTCATAGCGTAGGTTGGTTGTGACAGCCACCTTGTGGGTCCACCTGCCGGAAACCATGGACAGAGACACCATAGCGGTAGGGTAGTCTTTCAAGTCCCCATGTATACACATGACTCCGACCTTACAGCCGGTGTACTCAGCGGAGCGTACCAGGGAAGCTCTTACCAGGGTCACCAGACTCCCTGAGTCCAACAGAGGCTCCGCTGGAGTGTCTCCCACTTCCACCTGGCACAGGTGGTACAGAGACTCCGGAGCACCCATTGCACACAGTTTCCTGGCATACAATGATTGACGGAAGCCATAGTTCGTGTCCATGGGTTCCCCCTTGTTTTGACAGTCAGCACGAACAAGGACAGTCTCCCGACACCGCCAGCAGATTATTGGAGCGGGGTCCATAGGGGTTACCTCCCAGGCGGGTTTGGTGGGCACCAGTCTCCGGGTCCAGGGTTGAAAGTTACAGGATTTGACTGCCCCCCTCCCAAAAGAACCCCCCTGCAAGTTCCGGGTCACCTCATAGCGCTCCACCAAGTCGACCATCTCAAGCGCATTACCTGCAGAGACCTTGCCAATCCATAGCTGCAGAGGGGGTGGCAGAGCCCTCCAGAACATATCTGCTAAAAACCGGTCCAGCATAGCAGTGGGACTCAGCACGTCAGGTTGTAGCCTCTTTTACAAAAGGTTGAGCAGGTTATAATACTGGGGTCTCACAGGATCAGCCGGGTTGAACCCCCACTGATGCACCCGCTGGGCCAAGACCAGCACATTCATCCCAGTCTTGCCAAAATCTCACCCTTTACCTTTCGGTAGTCGGCCGCTTGATCGTCCGGCAAGTTGAAATACACCCGCTGAGACTCTGATGCCAGGAAAGGAGCGTCGACCTCAGCCCACTGGTCCTAGGGCAGCCTTTCCCTGGTGGCCACTTTCTCATACATCGCCAGGTAGGTTTCGATGTCATCTGTGGGTGTCATCTTAGGGATCGCTGCACGGACTGCTTTCCGGGCATCGTGGACGCTTGGGGTTGCTCCTGCTGTCTGCAAAGCCATCACGTGTTGTAGCAGCAACTGGTTGGTCTCTTGCTGCTGCTTGTTAGCCTCTTGCTGGTGCAGGTTGGTCTCTCGCTGCTGCAAATTAGCCTCCATAAGGGCCTTCACAACAGCCTCCATTTTGTCATGTGACACAGGTTTAAATTTAGCTGGTTTGATAACTGACATATAACCGGCGTTTACGCCAGCCTCACTGCGCTTGCCCGCTCCAAACCACCAATTGTAGGGATTTGCTCTGGTAGGCAGGGTAAGCAGACGCAGTACAGATGCAAGAACGCGGTATTAAAGCAAAAGTTCAGTGTTTATTCACACAAAAAAGCAATAAAGCAAAAACAACACTGTGCAGAGTCCTGGTGTTAATTCACACCACATAAAGTCCACAGCACAAACGTGTCACCTGGCAGACTGTTTTGTCCATGGCCATCCACAGCCATCCACAGCAGGCTTTAGGGCGCCTGATTTTCAGCGTGCGGCTCTCCAGCACGCTACCAACTGATAGGAACCCAAGACAACAGTGCTTCACAGCTCCACTGTGGAAATGCAGGGTAATCCACACCCAGCTGAGCTGCTGGCTGGGTTTTTATTCCCAGCCCAAAACCTGGTCTGGAACGTGGGGAACAGCCACCCACCCTGCTCTTTGGCTGCGCCGAATAAGAACCGGCCCGGATCCGCTTTACAGCAACACTAAGTAAAAAAAACACAGTGTCTTCCAGCCTAGCTGCTGCTGACACACTAGACTACCGGTTTCTATCTCACTGACGCAAGGATTTGATTTAATTTGATTCGTTGGTGATATAGTGTTTATAAATATATTAATTATTAGTATTTGTTTTTTTCCCTAAAATATTGTTTATTATTTTCCCCCTTGATCATTCGTGGTATAAGGGGGTATAAAGCGCTGGGCAACAAGGAATATACTTAGCACATAGAAGGATCCAGCGACGTCACTCAAATCTCCTCCTTTTTCTTGGCGATGCCAGCTGTCTTCTATAGCGGGAGCACTCTGACATAATCAGCGCAGGGTCAGTGAGGAGCCAGCAGCTGCCGAGAGTCCTTCCCTCACTGCTCATTTTCGCAGTAGACACGGCCGGCGGGAGAAGAGCAGCGCTGCCTGGCCCTGTCAATCAAGAGAAGAAGGGTGTGACAAGAGGTGGGCAAACAGAGCCTCTAGGAGCAGGTGCAATGTCCCCCTGCTCCTAGAGGCTAATTAGCATATTATAAAAGTTTGTTTTTCTCAGTAATCGTTTTAGGCAGTGAGATGGCACTACTATAGTTATGTTCAGCTGACATTAGCACATCGCTACTGTCAGCCAGCTTAATACACATTTTTCAGGTGACAGAAACCCTTTAAGGCTCACATGGAGACGCCAGTAGGTCCCATTACAATATATAATATACTGTATATGCTTCTAATACTAATGCTAACCTCTTTTTCCCATGCTAGAAAGAGACATACTACAGGAATCGCAGAGTGTGATCCTGGTGGGAGGGGGTTTTAATGCGGTCCATGAGGTACTGGAGGACAGGAAACGGACTAGAACTGATGTTAAGGTAGTAGATAAGATCTCCCATCATCTTAAGACCTTTATAACTTCTACGCGGCTTATAGATGTGTGGCAGCACTTCAATCCTATGGAGAGAGAGTTTACACATTTCTCTCATTCCCAACAGGCCCGGTCTAGAATTGACTATTTCTTAAGTTCTAGTCCTCTGTCACTAAAAATACAGGAGATTGGGATTGGGGATATGGTGATCTGATCACGCCCTGGTTTTAGTACAGCTGATGGAGGTGAGACCCAGAGGTCCGGACAGTGCAGTTTCTAGGAAAAATTTCTCTCAGGGCAAGTGTAAAAAAAACACCCCCCCCCCCCCATCAAAACTGCTCGATGAAATCATATCAGAAGAGTACTTGCAACCGTCTCACCATATTTATTTAAATTTTTTATTTTTTATGCTTAACCCCTTAAGGACCGGGCTCATTTTCACCTTCAGGACCAGGCAATTTTTTGCAAATCTGACCAGTGTCTCTTTATGTGGTGATAACTTTAAAACGCTTTGACTTATCCAGGCCATTCTGAGATAGTTTTTTCGTCACATATTGTACTTCATGACACTGGTAAAATGGAGTAAAAAAAAAAAATCATTTTTATTTATAAAAAAAATACTAAATTTGCCAAAAATTTTGAAAAATCTGCTAATTTCCAGGTTTCAATTTCTCTACTTCTATAATACATATTAATACCTACAAAAAATAGTTATTACTTTACATTTCCCATATGTCTTCTTCATGTTAGGATCAGTTTGGGAATGACATTTTATTTTTGGGGGATGTTACAAGGCTTAGAAGTTTAGAAGTAAATTTTGAAATTTCTCATAAATTGTTAACCCTTTAGGTGTTCCGCAAGAATTAATGGAAAATAAAGATACAATTTAAAAATTTAACTTTTTGGGCAGATTTTCCATTTTAATATTTTTTTTCCAGTTACAAAGCAAGGGTTAACATCCAAACAAAACTCATTATTTATGGCCCTGATTCTGTAGTTTACAGAAACACCCCATATGTGGTCGTAAACTGCTGTACGGGCACACGGCAGGGCGCAGAAGGAAAGGAATGCCATACGGTTTTTGGAAGGCAGATTTTGCTAGACTGTTTTTTTGGACACCATGTCCCATTTGAAGCCCCCCTGATGCACCCCTAGAGTAGAAACTCCAAAAAAGTGACCCCATTTTAGAAACTACGGGATTGGGTGGAAGTTTTGTTGGTACTAGTTTAGGGTACATATGATTTTTGGTTGCTCTATATTACACTTTTTGTGAGGCAAGGTAACAAGAAATAGCTGCTTTGGCACAGTTTTTTTGGTTATTTACAACATTTATCTGACAGGTTAGGTCATGTGGTATTTTTATAGAGCAGGTTGTCTTTTTATTTATGTAAGTTTTGCACAATGATTTCATTTTTGAAACAAAAGAAATCATGTTTTAGTGTCTCCATAGTCTGATAACCATCGTTTTTTCAGTTTTTATCTTGGGTAGGGTATGATTTTTGCGGGATGAGATGACGGTTTTATTGGCGCTATTTTGGGGTGCATATGACTTTTTGATCGCTTGCTATTATACTTTTTGTGATGTAAGGTGAAAAATTGTTTATTTAGCACAGTTTTTATTTTTTATTTTTTACGGTGTTCATCTGAGGTCATGTGATATTATTATAGAGCTGGTCGATATGGACGCGGCGATACCTAATATGTATACTTTTTTTTATTTATGTAAGTTTTACACAATAATATCATTTTTGAAACAAAAAAAAATCATGTTATAGTGTCTCCATAGTCTTTAGACCCATAGTTTTCTTAATTTTTTTAGGCCATTGTCTCATGTAAGGGTTCATTTTTTGCTGGATGAGGTGACAGTTTGATTGGTACTATTTTGGCGTACATGCAACTTTTTTATCACTTTTATTACCTTTTTTGGGAAGTAAGGTGGGCAAAATTTCAATTTCCTCATTGTTTTTATTCTTCTATTTTTATGGCGTTCACCGTGCGGGGAAAGTAACATGACCGTTTATAGCTTAGGCCGTTACGGACAAAGGCGATATCTAATATGTGTAGTGTATTTCATTATTATTATTTTTTATTCAGTGATAAATGTGTTTTTTTAATCTTTTTTTTTTTTTACCCAGACCCACTTGGTTCTTGAAGATCCAGTGGGTCTGATGTCTGTATAATACAGTACAGTACACTATATAGTGTATTGTGCTGTATTTTACTTACACTTTGTCTGAACAGATCTATGCCTTTAGCACAGATCTGTTCAGCACCATGGACAGCAGAATGCCTGAGAAGGCGTCCTGTTGCCATGGGAACTTTCCCTGTCTGCCACAACTGAGCAGATGGGGAATGGGAAGGAGGGGGGCTCCCTCCCTCTGTGACCCCATCCTGTCTAGGGGCTGCAAAGGCACAGCAGGCGTACGGACCGCGGTATGGAAAGGGTTAAACGGTTGACATCACAGCACAGATGTCAGCCGTTTATACCAGAGTGTCAGCAATGTGCTGACACTCTGGTATACCCACTGGACGCCAATGAATATTCAAGAGGAGGCGGGCGGGGGATTCCGATCCCGCCTGCCGCACCGCTCGCCTCCCGCACGGCCCGCACCGCCTGAAACCCCCCCTCCTGCACCACCCACCGGCATAAAATCATTCAGGGGTGCAGGGGGGGGGGTAAAAATATTTATTTTGGGCATTTTAAAGTTTCTGATCCCCGTGGTCCGATCAGAAACTGCAGAAAGCGCTGCAAACCGCAGGGCTGAATTGACCTGCGGTTTGCAGCAATCGCCGATACATGGGGGTCACAGGACCCCCCTCGGCATTGACCCAAGGTACCTGGCTGTGTGTAACAGCAAGTAACTGTACAAAAACCAAGTGACGTATAAAACCAGATTCAAAGCATAGATGGCAAGGCGGATTACTGTATACTGTACATAAAATGTATGGAGATTACACCATGCTGGACAATATAACCTCTGTGCAATGCTGTACAATAAACAGTATAACCCCTACACAGTGTAGAGGCATACTGTATATTGTGTGGCACAGTGTAGAGGTATACTGTATATTGTGTGGCACAGTGTAGGCTATATCTGTATAACATAAACATACTCCACATGAAAACTTACAATTACTTGGCTTGGCACTTGGGGATCTCGGACACCACTTCACCACTTTGGCCGGGGGCTCGGTGGAGCTGATGTTGTGCTTTATCCTAATGAGAAAGATTTCATAATAAGGATTTAGAGAAGGGGCAGAGGGATAGCAGAGCAGGGAGAGTCTGGTGCTGCTACTAGGGGGTCATACCACGGGGGAGTAATAAAGCCCACCATAATGCCCCCCCAATAGAAATTATTATCCTTATAATTTGCAAAACATATCCCCTTGTAATGCCCCAGTTGAGCTAATGTTCCCATAATGTGCCAATATAAAATACCCCTTCTCAGTGCACCCGTAGATGACCCCATAATACTTCCCCCCCCTTCCCCATAGTACCCACCATAATGTGTCCCAGTATAAAATGCCCCTATACAGAGCCCCCCATATAAAATACCTCTTTTTTTTAGCTTCAGTAGATGCCACCCAATAATGCGCCAGTAATAAGTGCCCCAATAGATGCCCCCAATTATGTGCCAGTAAGATGTGCCCCCATAGATGCCCCCAATCATGTGCCAGTAAGATGTGCCCCCATAGATGCCCCAATCATGTGCCAGTAATACAAGCCCCCATAGATGCCCCCCAATCATGTGCCAGTAATAAAAGCCCCCCCACCATCATGTGCCAGTAGCCAGAGTGCCCTCCCTATCATGTGCCAGTAGCCCCCCTATCAAGTGCCAGTAACCCCCTATCATGTGCCAGTAGCCCCCCTATCATGTGCCAGTAGCCCCCCTATCAAGTGCCAGTAGCCCCGCTTATGTACCAGTAGCCCCCCCTTATGTGCCAGTAGCCTCCTATCATGTGCCAGTAGCCTCCTATCATGTGCCAGTAGCCCCCCTTATGTGCCAGTAGCCCGCTTATGTGCCAGTAGCCCCCACCTTATGTGCCAGGAGCCTCCTATCATGTGCCAAAAGCCCCCCCTTATGTGCCAGTAGCCCCCCTTATGTGCCAGTAGCTCCTCTTATGTGCCAGTAGTCACCCTTATGTGCCAGTAGCCTCCTATCATGTGCCAGTAGCCCCCCAATGTGCCAATATCAAGTGCCTCTCTCCTCCCCCATGTGCCAGTATCATAGTGCCATCTCCCCCCCATGTGCCAGTATTAAGTGCCTCTCCCCCCATATGTGCCAGTATCATAGTGCCATCCCCCCTCCCAATGTGCCAGTATCAAGTGCCTCTCTCCTCCCCCCATGTGCCAGTATCATAGTGCCAACCCCCCCCCATGTGCCAGTATCAAGTGCCTCCCGCTTCCCCCATGTGGCAGTAGCAGTCGAATATTTAAAAAAGATAAAAAACACTTATACTTACCTCCATCTCAGCGATGCGATGCAGCCTCTTCCTGTGTTCCACGCTGTATGTCCATATATGGAGCCTGTATTTCAGAAAAGTTTCTGCTGGAACTCGAACCCACGACCTTCTGTATCAGAGGCAAGGCACTTAACCACACAGCTATAAGAGATGCATAGCCACTGCCTGAAAAAATGTAAGACTTCTACTGTAGACTCGTTTATAGTTTTGATAGCTAGTGTACATCCATACACATGACAGCTGCCCCAGCATGCTCAGCTCGGCTATATCTCTATATATGATAGATGCCCCAGCACACCCAGCTCTGCTACAGCTATACACATGACAGCTGCCCCAGCACACCCAGCTCTGCTACATCTATACACATGACAGCTGCCCAAGCACACCCAGCTCTGCTACATCTATACACATGACAGCTGCCCCCAGCACACTCAGCTCTGCTATATCTCTATATATCTATCTACTGTATAGTAATACAGATATATAGATATAGCAGAGCTGTCATGTGTATAGATGTAGCAGGCTGGGTGTGCTGGGGCAGCTGTCATATATAGAGATGTAGTAGAGCTGTGTGTGCTGGGGCAGCTGTCATGTGTATTAGATGTAGCAGAGCTGGGTGTGCTGGGGAAGCTATCATAAATAGAGATATAGCAGAGCTGAGTGTGCTGGGGCAGCTGTCATATAGAGATATAGCAGTGCTGGGTGTGTTGGGGCAGCTGTCATGTGAATAGATGTACACTGGCTATAACAAAGTCTACAGTAGAAGTCTCATATTTTTTCCATCAGAGGCTATGCAGCTGTTATAGCTGTGTGGGTAAGTGCTTTGCCTCTGATTCAGAAGGTTGTGGGTTTGAATCCTAGCAGACACATCTCTCCCTCTCCTGTGAGGATGTCAATACAGATGACTATGCCTGGGATTTGTTGGATTGGAATCTCGTAAATGAGAAGCGTGCAAGTTGTGTGACACAGGCAGGGTGTCTATAAAGTAGTAAGGGTGCAGCCTGGGAGGGGAGAGAAGTTACAGTGTGTGGTGTTTGTGGCAGTCTACACTGGCCTCCTCACTGTTGGACAGCCCGGTCCAAGAAACGGCCCTGGGTCTGGATTTTGTCTGGTGCCTTACGGGGCATTTATCAACAGATGAGGAATTTATTAGAAAACTCCTGGGTTGGTGGTGGGAATATGCCCAAAATAATTACCAACATATAACAAACCCAACTTCTCTTCTGGGACACTGCAAAGGCTGTGTTGCGTGGTAACATCATATCATACACAACGGCATTTAAAAGAGAGGCGAGAATTAAGTTCCAACAAGTAACAGAAGCCTTGAGACGATTATACACGTCATTTTTTGGGTGGCAATTAAATGGCACTTGCAAACACCTGTGGATATAGGTGTCCATGGTGGATTATGGGCTTTGCGTTTTACTGGCCTGGAAGTGGTCTAGGTGATGGGCGCCTAGGCAAGAGTCCCTCATCTGCAGCAGGGTCTGTAAAGCTGTGGTTTTGCTGATCATACTACTTTCTAGGCACACTGAATCTCCTGTGAAGAAGTATTCTTGTATATGGCACTCTTTCTGGAGTTAAGGTCTCACAGGAGAACTAGTTATGACCCCTTGGAGTAGGAGCTCCGTGTGCTTCCTATCACCTCTCTGTCTGGATTCGAACTCTCCACTCCTGGCAGAAAGCAAGACTAGTGCAGTGTCCCAATTGTGTGTGTATAATTGTTCCCCTAAATTTCTGTATATGTATTTAATGTATTGAATCAGGCTGGCCTTGTTATTTCATCTGTTCACCCCTAGGTGGTGCTGGCGCCACATATTATATATAACTTGGGGTTAGCTAATAAAGTTAGTTCAGTGTGGAGGAAGTGTTAGAGGAGAAGGAAGTGTATGGAGGAGTAGAGCAGGCTCAGTCCAAGATGTAGCTGCCTTTCTTTCCTCTGGGCCCTGATCAAGCCTGGAGAGGACAGGCCAAATAGTCACAGCAGCCCAGCACAGACAAGTGAGTCTATGTACGAATATAAAGCAAGTCTGGTGAAGATTACAGCTGAGTCTAGCCAAGGGACTTCACAAACACCAGTGACCAGGAGGAACTTTGGCTACTTTCACACTTGCGTTTGGTGCGGATCCGTCATGGATCTGCAGAAACGCATCTGTTCAGCTAATACAACTGCATGCATCCCGTTCAGAACAGATCCGTTTGTATTATCTTTAACATTGCCAAAACGGATCCGTCTTGAACACCATTGAATATTGTGCCATATTGTGTCAGTGAAAACTGATCCGTCACCATTGACTTACATTGTGTGTCAGGACGGATCCGCTTGCCTCCGCATCGTCAGGCGGACACCAAAACGCTGGTGTGAAAGTAGCCTTAAAGGTACCTGGACACAACTGGATGATTAGTGCGCAGAATTATCCTTTTTCACTAAATGCCTTCTGGGACATAGTGAACCTGAATATTTTAGGAGAGTATCTGTCATGGTCTTACCTTCTTGCTGTTCTCCTTCGTTTGACATGTGCTGGCGGCCATCTTGGTTTCTGGGTTTCTTGTAGCCTCCCACCCTGCGGCTTCTCCTTCCCACTGGGAGGAGCTGGATGCCTAGCTCATATATATAGGAGGTCTGTGGCTTCAGTTCCTTGCTTGGTCCTCCTGTGTTCACATGCTTCTAAGACTGCTGCTGCTTCTGGTTCCTGATCCTGGCTTCGTCTGACTACCCTGCTGGTTCCTGATCCAGGCTTCGTCTGACTACCCTGCTGGTTCCTGATCCAGGCTTCGTCTGACTACCCTTCTGGTTCCTGACCTCTGGCTTCGCAAGACCCTGCTTCGGTTTAGCCATCCGTTTGGACTTTTGCCTTACAGCTTGATTTTCAATAAAGCCTTCTTATTTCCACTTATCTCTTGTTGTACGTCTGGTTCATGGTTCCATGACATTAGGACCAAGCCATGAATTCTGACGGTACAGGGCCATCCTCGCTACCTACGCTGGTTGCCAGACTTGATCAGCAGGATCACCTGTTGGGTCGGTTCGCTGTGGCGTTGCAAACCCTGCTTGAACGCACGGCTCATTTAGCTTCCGTTGCCGATGGGTCGGTTGTCGCTCCTGGGCCCGCTCCTACTGCCGCTCCGGTTGTTGCGCCAGAGTCTACCCCGACACCTGTTGCTGCGCCTGCGGTGTTTCGGGGTATGACCGGTTCTGCCCCCCTTCCACAGCGCTTTGGGGGAGAGCCAACTCAGTGCCGAGGTTTCCTTAACCAGGTGGGCATTTATTTTGAGTTGCTGCCACATGCCTTTCCTACTGAGAGATCAAAGGTGGGCTTCTTGATCTCGCTGCTCTCGGACAAGGCCTTGGCCTGGGCCAGCCCTTTATGGGAGAACAACAATCCGGTGGTTGCCGAGTTTTCCGGTTTTGTTGCTTCTCTTCGGAAGGTATTCGATGTGCCGGCTCGTGCTGCCTCTGCTGCGAAGCTCCTTATGTCCATCAGACAGGGTTCACGATCCGTAGCTGAATACGCCATTGAGTTTCGTACCCTGGCAGCAGAGGTGGGCTGGAATAATGAGGCTCTGGTCGCTGCTTTCTCTCATGGTCTCTCGGATGCCTTGAAGGATGAGGTTGCAGCTAAGGACCTACCAGTGGAGCTCGAGTCTCTTATTTCTTTCCTGATTTTGATTGACACCAGACTCAGGGAGAGACCTTCCTTTAAGGAGAGCCTGCGGAGGTCTTCTAACAGATTGGCGCCTACGTTTGCTGTCCCACCCGTGCCTCCCTCTCCTCCCACGCCTCCTGGGGATGACTTGTCTGGGGGTGAACCCATGCAGCTGGGGTTTGCTCGCCTGTCCGAGGGGGAGAGGGCACTCCGGAGACGCGAGGGCCGATGCATGTACTGTGGTCTCGGTGGGCATTTTCGATTGGCATGCCCGAACCGTCCGGGAAACGCTCGCACCTGAGATCCTGTCGGGGGCAGATCTTGGGTGGAGTCTCCTCGTCCCCGGTTTCCCGTGTTGACAAACCACTGATTACTGTTGTCCTCTCCTGGGTCGGGGGCTCGGTGACGACCCAGGCGTTGGTGGACTCTGGTGCTGGTGGTTTGTTCATTGATAGTGTGTTCGCTGCCGCCAATTCCATTCCTCTGCAGCCTCGAGGTTCCCCACTGGCTCTTGAGGCGATAGACGGCAGACCCCTTCTGCCGCCACACGTGACTCATGAGACCCTTCCAGTGGGGATGGCCATTGGTGCCGTTCACAGAGAGTCGGTCTGTCTCCAGGTTATTTCGTCTCCACACTACTCGGTGGTCTTGGGGTACCCCTGGCTCCAGAAGCATAATCCGACTTTCGATTGGAGATCGGCCGAGATCCTCTCGTGGTCACCGCAGTGTGGGGCTAGTTGCATCCATGGGTCTGTCAAGTTGCTGTGTACTTCCTCGGACTCTCTGTTGCCTCCTGAATACGAGGAGTACCGGTATGTATTCGATAAGGTGCGTGCGGTTGCCCTACCTCCGCACCGCCTATACGATTGTCCCATAGAGTTACAATCTGGTGCCGTTCCTCCTCGTGGCAAAGTCTATCCACTGTCGGTAGCGGAGAATGAGGCCATGGAGGAGTACGTGAGGGAGGCGATTTCACGCGGACACATTCGCAAATCCTCGTCCCCGGCAGGGGCTGGATTTTTCTTTGTGAAAAAGAAGGGCGGTGAGTTGAGGCCTTGCATCGATTACAGGGGTCTCAATCGCATCACGATCAAGAACGCTTACCCGATACCCTTGATTTCCGAGCTGTTCGATCGCCTCAAAGGGGCCACGGTATTTACCAAACTCGACCTGAGGGCGGCATATAACCTGGTAAGGATCAAGGCGGGCGATGAGTGGAAGACCGCGTTTAACACCAGGACCGGTCATTATGAATCCTTGGTTATGCCCTTTGGGTTGTGCAATGCGCCCGCAGTCTTCCAGGAATTCATCAACGATGTTTTCCGTGACCTGTTGCAGCAGTGTGTGGTGGTCTATTTGGATGACATCTTGGTATATTCTGAATCCATGGAGGCCCACATTCTGGATGTCAGACGAGTGTTGCAACGGTTACGAGAGAACAAGCTGTTCGGTAAGCTTGAGAAATGCGAATTTCACCGATCCCAGGTAACCTTCTTAGGTTACATCATTTCCGCTGAGGGGTTCTCCATGGATCCTGAGAAGGTTTCGGCTGTCTTACAGTGGCCCCAGCCCAGTGGTCTTCGTGCCCTGCAGCGCTTTTTGGGCTTCGCCAATTATTATCGGAAGTTCATCAGGGACTTTTCCATGCTAGCCAAGCCTCTCACGGATCTGACCAGGAAGGGCAGTAATCCCCAGGTCTGGCCGCTCGAGGCCATCCGAGCTTTTGAGGCTCTAAAGTCCGCCTTTGTGTCGGCTCCGATTCTGTCGCATCCCAACCCTGGGTTGCCTTTTGTCCTCGAGGTGGACGCGTCTGAGACGGGAGTAGGCGCCCTTCTGTCTCAGCGTAGAACACCAGAGGGTCCTCTGCTTCCTTGTGGGTTTTACTCCCGGAAACTGTCTTCCGCGGAGTGCAACTATCAGATTGGTGACAGGGAGTTATTAGCCATCGTGCAGGCCCTTAAAGAATGGAGGCACTTGCTTGAGGGCTTGGTGGTTCCGGTTCTCATCCTGACGGACCACAAGAATCTGACCTACCTCTCTGAGGCCAAGAGATTGACACCACGTCAGGCCAGATGGGCTCTGTTCTTGTCACGTTTTAATTACGTGGTCTCCTACCTACCCGGTTCCAAGAACATCAGAGCGGATGCCTTATCACGGCAGTACTCCAAGCTGTCCGGGGAGGAGTCGATTCCGACTTCGGTCATACCTCCGAATCAGATCCTGGCCGCCATTCGCACCAGCCTGACCTCTCCCCTGGGTGAGCAGATTTTGGCGGCTCAATCTGGTGCTCCCTCTGGGAGACCCAACGGCAGATGTTTTGTGCCTGAGGAGTTGCGCACTCGGTTGTTGCGAACCTACCATAACTCCAAGGCCGCGGGGCATCCTGGAAAGAATCAGCTGTCATGGGCTGTTTCACGTCTGTTCTGGTGGCCTTCTCTACGTTCCGACATCGCCGCATATGTAGCGGCATGCTCCGTTTGTGCCCAGAGTAAATCCCCTCGGCACCGTCCGTTGGGCCTTTTGCAACCCATAGCCACCGGGGAGCGTCCATGGTCACACCTGGGGATGGATTTCATTGTGGACCTCCCTGCATCCCGAGGCCATACGGTCATTCTCATGATTGTGGATCGGTTTTCCAAAATGTGCCACTGTGTTCCTCTCAAGAAGTTACCCTCTGCACAAGAGTTGGCCACGATTTTTGCCAGGGAGGTCTTCCGGTTGCACGGTTTGTCCAAGGAGATTGTGTCGGATCGGGGGAGTCAGTTTGTGTCCAGGTTCTGGCGCTCCTTTTGCTCCCAGTTGGGGATTCATCTCTCTTTCTCCTCGGCCTACCACCCTCAGTCCAATGGGGCCGCAGAACGATCCAATCAGGCCTTGGAGCAATTCCTTCGTTGCTATGTCTCCGATCACCAAGACAATTGGGTTGACCTCCTGCCTTGGGCTGAGTTTGCCAGGAACACGGCGGTGAACTCTTCCTCTGGGACGTCTCCCTTCATGGCCAATTATGGGTTCCAACCTGCCGTGTTACCGGAGGTATTCTCTCCCCAGGATATTCCGGCTGTGGAGGATCACCTTTCCGTCCTACGTGCTTCTTGGGTACAGATCCAGAGGTCCCGTGAGGTCTCTGCGCAGCGCCAGAGACTCCAGGCTGATCGCAGACGAGCGCCCGCTCCTTCCTACCAGGTCGGAGACCGCGTATGGTTGTCCACCCGCAACCTCAACCTTCGAGTGCCCACTCCCAAGCTGGCGCCTCGCTTTGTTGGTCCCTTCCGAGTGCTTCGCAGGGTAAACCCGGTAGCCTATGCCCTTGCGCTTCCTCCTGGCATGCGGATCTCCAACGTGTTTCATGTCTCCCTGTTGAAGCCACTGATGTGTAATCGTTTCACTTCCTCGGTTCCTCGGCCTCGTCCGGTCCAAGTGGGCAATCGTGAGGAGTATGAGGTGAGCAATATCCTGGACTCACGCCTGGTCCGCGGTCGGGTGCAGTTTTTGGTCCATTGGCGTGGTTATGGTCCAGAGGAGCGTTCCTGGGTTCCCTCCGCAGATGTCCATGCTCCTGCCTTGCTCCGAGCCTTCCACGCACGCTTCCCTCAGAAACCGTTCTTTACTCCGCGGAGGAGGGGCCCTTGAGGGGGAGGTACTGTCATGGTCTTACCTTCTTGCTGTTCTCCTTCGTTTGACATGTGCTGGCGGCCATCTTGGTTTCTGGGTTTCTTGTAGCCTCCCACCCTGCGGCTTCTCCTTCCCACTGGGAGGAGCTGGATGCCTAGCTCATATATATAGGAGGTCTGTGGCTTCAGTTCCTTGCTTGGTCCTCCTGTGTTCACATGCTTCTAAGACTGCTGCTGCTTCTGGTTCCTGATCCTGGCTTCGTCTGACTACCCTGCTGGTTCCTGATCCAGGCTTCGTCTGACTACCCTGCTGGTTCCTGATCCAGGCTTCGTCTGACTACCCTTCTGGTTCCTGACCTCTGGCTTCGCAAGACCCTGCTTCGGTTTAGCCATCCGTTTGGACTTTTGCCTTACAGCTTGATTTTCAATAAAGCCTTCTTATTTCCACTTATCTCTTGTTGTACGTCTGGTTCATGGTTTCATGACAGTATCCTGCATAAAATAATGTAGCAGAGAGTTTGCCTGCCATGAGGGAGAATTCCCTTATTTGATTGCTCAATATAAAAGTAAGGGAACCATTATATTCAGTACCTGAGTGCTAGAGAATGGACTTAACGTACAACTATCTAAGAGGAGAACTTTTGTCTTGCCTATAAAGTAACAGCATTAGGAAAACTCCTCAACTGACAATTGCCAGGCCTGTTGTAAGGATTACAGCTAAACTAATTTCTGAATCATCCTTTATGCCAGGCATGCTCAACCTGCGGCCCTCCAGCTGTTGCAAAACTACAACTCCTATCATTCCCTGACAGCCTACAGCTATCATCCTACAGAAGGGCATCGTGGGAGTTGTAGTTTTACAACAGCTGGAGGGCCACAGGTTGAGCATCCCTGCTTTATGCCATATAAGTGCACTGTACTGATAAACTGTACTAATGGTCCTGAGACATTTGATTTAAGTAAAAGTTCAACTGTTTTACTACAACTGACTCCTCATCCTTTCTACTACCCTCAACATTTGCACCTTACGGTGCTGGCGTCACGAACACAGGAGCCCAGCCTCCAAAACACCTTAAACACCTATACCATCAAGGTCTGCTGCACTAGCCTACGCCGACATAGAGAGGAGGAATAGTGTGGTTAGCCCAGTTCCTGCCAAACATAGTTTATAGATTGGAGTACACAGCAAAAAAACAATATAACATTGAAACGCCTAAATTGCAGATACCCCCAGGGCTGCAAATCTCTGCTCTCTCTATGCTTAGGAGTTATGTGGGTTCACACTCACATGGGGAAGGCTGTCACCCTTTAAGTAGGACCGCCCACCGGACTCCTAAGTACAGAGAGATTTAATTTATTAAAGTTATACTCAATCTCTTCCCAATAAACTATATATCAATCTGCTCAGCTCCTTCTGCAGATCAGACACCATGTTGACAGGTTACTTTTAAGGCATGTTTGAAGAAATGGTATATGTTAAATATTTCAGTTGACTCCATAGTTCTTATGTGTAGCACAGCGTTAGCAGCAGATAGAGGCTTTTTGTGGATATAAGTATTAATAGCTTCTTAGTTTGGGTTAATGAGCTGCAGCTTTATAAAATAGACACCTAATTACCAGTAATTGTAAAGGTAATATTTATATAATTGCATATGTGAAATAAAAATATAAAGATTTTGTTAAAAATTACGTTTTAATGACTTTCTCAGCATGTGGGAAACTTCCATAATGCAAAATAAACGTGTTTATAACCCCTTATTGCCCAGGATGGAAGGTTTTAATAAGGAGACAGCGCTAAGTGACAATACATCATACTATCTAGTACAAAAAAACCTTTATTGGTGTTTTGTACTTTTATTTCAGCAATTTTCATATAGGGCCTTGTGTTTGATAACAATACCCGACAAAAAAAAATTGGGGTGCCATTTATAACATCCAACCAGATCACTTAATCGATGCTCTTAATTGTCCTAGAAAGAGGAAACCTGGAATCTCGTTGGCACGAGGAGATGCAAAATCTCACACAAGGCATTCCTACATGAATGTGGGGTTCCCATAATAAAAGTATAATCTTTACAGGCATAAGTATAGGAGGGGAGCAGGCTGCAGCTGCACCTTGGCCCTGATGTCTAATGGGGCCCATGTTGTCCATCTATCAATATAACAGAACTGTAAATTACACATGATAGTTGAAAAGCCTGGTTACAGAATTGGCAATTAAAATATGTTGCCCATAAGACTGCCAATCAGGGGGCCACTATAAGACCACCACTACATAAGTAAGTTTCAAAGGAGTCTATACTGCAGGATACTCATCAGGAGGCCTGCCTTAGTTCTGCTGAGTGGCTCTTACAATATATGCAAATATGCATTAAAAGGGGTGGTCTGAGTTATGAAAAAAAATATATATAGCACTGTAAATCTGATGGTCAGCAATATATAACTACGCTAAGCAAGTTTTCAGCAAAAAAAATCTATATTTCCTAATTTCCCTGGTTCTCTTCTGGCCCTTGGTTTACATGCAATAACAACAATCTCTTCCCCTCCCCTGCACTGCTAAGGGAGTGAATGCAAGAGCTGCCCTGAGTGACATGTCTGCCTGCTGGGAGACTCAGCAGCATGTTGTATGAGTAGGACTACAAGTCCCACCTGTATAATGACACTGCTATAGGAGTGAATACAAGAGCTGCCCTGAGTGACATGTCTGCCTGCTGGGAGACTCTGCAGCACGTTGTATGTTTAGGACTACAAGTCCCAGCTGTATAATGACACTGCTAAGGGAGTGGATACAAGAGCTGCCCTGAGTGACATGTCTGCCTGCTGGGAGACTCTGCAGCACGTTGTATGTGTAGGACTACAAGTCCCCCCTGTATAATGACACTGCTAAGGGAGTGGATACAAGAGCTGCCCTGAGTGACATGTCTGCCTGCTGGGAGATTCTGCAGCATGATGTATGTGTAGGACTACAAGTCCCAGCTGTATAATGACACTGCTAATACACACATGATCTTCCCCCTACCTGTTGTGCAATGCTCTGCAGAAGTCCTCTGTCAGCTCCTGTGCCCAGCATTTGTCTTCTCACTGCCTGCAGCTACTCAGTAAAGCCTTCAGCCCTGAGTCTGTGCAGCTAAGAGGTTAAGAATCCAGGGAGAGAGCAGACAGCAGTGAAGGGGGCGTGGCCAGCACAGTGACGTCTCGTGTACAGACTCATATCTGATCTCTCAAGCTTGTAGGCTTGTGCACGAAACATTATCAGAGCAGGGAGAGAGGCTGAAATCACAGGTCATGTGACTCTGAAATCTGAAAAAGGAGCAACTACAGATGCAGTAAGTGCATGGTAAAGCTGTTACATTTCCCGAGTTAGAAACATACAAAGAACAAAAAAATAACTCAGACAGCCCCTTTAAGCTATTTCCAGCTGCCTAATTTGATTAAACTATATTCCAGATCTCAGGGCCGGCTCTATCGTAAGGCAGCCCAAGCGGCTGCTTGAGGGTGCAGAGAAGGGGAGGCGGCAAACAATTAACTTGCTAACTTACACCTACCCCGCTGAGCCTGTGGTCACCCCCCGGCCCTCACTGTCTCAGTCACAGAGCAAGCGACATGCAGCTGACACACCCAGCACTGCTACATCCATACACAGTGTACTGGGACAGCTGTCATGTGTATGGATATACACTAGGTATCAAAGTTATTTATAGTAGAAGTCTTATATATAGTTGTTTTTTTTAAGTAACTGGCTATACAGCTCTCAAAGCTATGTGGGTAAGTGTCTTGTCTCTGATACAGAAGATCATGGGTTCGAATCCCAGCATAAACTTTTCTGAAAGACAGGCTAAATAAGAACATGAGCACCAAATCTTCAACACTAGAGGCTGGTGGGAACACAGGCTGGAAAAGGCCTGCATCGCATCGCTGACATGGAGGTAAGTCTAAAAGTATTTTTTTGTTGTTTTTTTTAAATACCGGACTATTACTTTACTGCCACGGGGGGGGGGGGGGGCTATTGGCGCCATGATACTGGCACATGGACGGGGGAGGAGAGAGGCACTTGATACTGGCACATTAGGGGGCAGGGGGAGAGGATGGCACTATGATATTAGCACATGGGGGGCAAGAAATGGACATGAATCATGAGGGGCAGAAATGTGAAATGATGGGGGGAGGCAAGAAATGGACATGAATCATGAGGGGCAGAAATGTGAAATGATGGGGGGGCGCCAAAATGTAGATTCGCTTGTGTTGACAAAAATCCTTGCACCGGCCCTGCCAGATTTGCACATGTAGCTCTGCTGGATGCTACTGGAAACTCAAAATGCTGGCTGTGAGATACGCCTGAAAATCAAGCTGTGCTAATGGCGGACCGGCCACCTGTTTTTGAATTTCTCCACCTGGGAACTGCAGAAGGACTAAAAGGTTATGTATACCTTTGGGAGATTTTTTTTTTACATTGTATTGTACTCATTTTGAGCTAAACGTATTTTTTTTTTCAATTGGTCTTTATTTACAATATAGAATCCTTTTTTGTGTACAGAGCTGAATACTCTACTAGCTGCCTGTGGATTTTCAGTCTATTCCTTCATCTAGGGAGCAGACAGACTCCTTATCTCTGCTCTCTGACATTATAAACACTAATTAAAGCTCAATCCTTATCTCACTGATAAGATAGTCACTTAAATAAGTGTTTATGGCCTCTTAGTAGTCTAGAGATAAGGATTATTAGATGACCGGCAAAAAGTGAAAGTGAAAGTACCAATCACACAGTTAGAAAAACAGTTAACCTTTTTTGACAGAACGGCTCAATATTTTTAATAAAGGCCAATTGAAAATATGATTTTTAGCCAAAAATGAGTAAAATGCAATCATAAACAAAATTGCCTCCAAACCTTACTGCATGTCTGTGGTTTTGCTGAGAGACTGATAAGTGTTCTGTAGAGAGTAACAGGAGTACTATAACCACCTTTATTGCTGCTGTCTATAAGCTGCAATTGAGAGAATATTGCACTGTGATATACTGTGGAACTGTGCCTTGCTGCTATTTGTACTACTACCCCTACCATCCACTTGGTAAAGATAAACTTTATTTATTACACCTAATGGCATACCTCCCAACTTTTTTGACATTCAAAGACGGACACTTAAAGATTCCCTTTTAAATATCACAGTATAATTGTATCTATTTCTAAACAAAAAAAGGATTTTATATGGCAATATAAACTTATCTTAATATAGATATCATATTAGTGGACTAAATTAAAGGGGTTTTCCGAGATTTTAGAAGTGAATGGAGCTGAGTGCGGCACCAAGCACAACTGCTATACAATGCACAGCGCTGTGCTTGGAAAGCTGCAAGAAGGCCAATGTGCTCACAGGAGCACCAATGCCTTCTCAAACAGCTGATTAGCGGGGGTCCCGGGTGTCGGACCCACACCAATCAGATACTGCTGACCTATCAAGAGGATCATAGCTCATCAGTATTAAAATCTCGAAAAACCCTTTTAGTTATGGAATATATTTTTCAGTATATAGCATGGATCCAGGACAGGAAAAAGTCCTGCTGTGCTCCCTACTGCTATGTACAGTGATATTAATGATCATTTCTATTTTTGCCTTCACATTATTACATTTGATATTTTATGCTGCTCTTTGAGGCCATGGAGCACTGGTTTTCTTATACTTGGGGTCTTCAAACAATGATTTAGTAACACTTGGTTTGCCACTATAATGGCATTTTTACACAATGTAGTACCACTGATCAAAAAAGTGCCCAGCAATAGGGGTGCACTTATACTACCAGTTCACCTGCAGGTTTTTATCAGGTCTTTTGATGCAGCTTTTAAAGCAAAAACACAGGATTGGATTCAAAAGAGACTGATCATAACCTGCATGTGTAGGGTCACCCCTGGGGCAGTGCTAGTACCCCCTCAAGTCGCTCATGTAAAATTATTTGTGACTGTTTAATTATGTATGCCTCCATTTATAGCAAACTCTAGTGGGGGCTGCAGGCAAGCGGAAATGTATCCTATGGCTATGTGAAGGGATTTCTCATCTGAAACACTGATGGCATATGCAATGTGCGCCGCCCCCCCCCCCTCCCTCTATGGGTGTCAGGGTGCTCCTACCTGGATACTACTGGACCCCAGGCTTTGGCTCCGAAGCAATAAAAATGGGGAATAATTGAGGATTGGAGGAAAAATAACTTCAGTCCAGACCTTGAGATGAAGTTCAATGGTAGCTTTAGTTGAATAAATGTTTCTCCAAAACAGTTTTCAGGCTTTCTCTTGGTTCCAGAAGGCTTTAACATGAACTGGCAGGCAAACTTCACTGTGCGTTATCTCTTTCTCTCTGCTGTACTGACAGGCTAGCTTAGTAACTTTAATTCTTTATTTATGCTGCACCCCACTCTTTAGTCTGACTTAGTTTCAGCCAAGGAACTTTCCTCCTGGCTCCTGAGGCTTCCAAGCTTCTGCCTCCATGGCCAGCAGAGCTGAGGGTGCTCTGGCTGGTGTGGGCACGTTAGGCAGTGATGTGTCCCTGCACTACCTTCCCTTGTCTAGGGAAGACTGGAACTAACTGGCAACTCCTGCACCACCCTTCCGGCAGGAACCATGACTGGCCCACTTCTGCCCAAAGGGGGGGGGGGGGATGGATTGGTAAGTTCCATTCTATCTAGGTATAGCTCTGCCATTTGCACTGCCACCTGCTGGAGAACTAGGCACATTACATGTAATAAAACAGTTGCATAAAGATATTATCATTGCACCATGTAGAGGACCTGGAAAGAAATACAAAGGTGACATTCAGGTTAGACCGTTAAAGACAGTAGCAGGGTGTATGACTGGTAACACCACTCCGCGGTGTTACACATGTAGCTCAATGTCAGATAGGTGCAGGTCCCACCTCTGGGACCCGTTCCTATCTCCAGAACGGGGCCCCTAAAGTGAAGGAGAGAACATGTGTGGCACGCTCTCCATTCACTGTGATGGGAGTTCCAAAAATGATCGAGTGCGCGCAGCTATTTTCGGAAGTCCCACAGTGGTGACTGAAGAGCCATGCATGGCCAAATCTCCATTCACTTCTATAGGAGTACCTGAAATAGCTGATCTAGTGCTTGTGCTTGATAAATCTGTCCCATAGACTTCGATGGGCGTGTTTGGTCTACATCAAGTAGTTCATGTCTCCATTGTTTTTCCAATGAACCATGGTCACTGGAAAAAGAAAGCTGTGGGAATAAACACATTAAAATCAATGGGTGCGTGTGCTGATTGTGGAGAACATGTCTGTGATTTACTGACATGCAGGGTCGGACCGGCCCACCAGAGTACCAGAGGATCCTCTGGTGGGCCCAAGCTCTGGTAGTAATGGGCAGCCTGTATATACATAGGATGGGCCCTCAGAATCATTTCCTCTGGCAGGCCCAAGGAACTTCAGTCCGACACTGCTGACGTGTGGAAAAAGCCTAATATGTATACCTTCCTGCCCTTAACCACTGCACCATCACAAACCACTAAGAATATTAGGTGTTTTGGAATTAATAATTGTCTGTAAATCCCAGGACATTCTGTATAAAGGGGAGGAGGGCATTTTGCAGTGTTCTGGGCATAAATGTCCTTGGATAATCTTTTTTTTATTATTTTAGATATCCTATGTTTGCCCTGAGCAAGAACAGCGTGTCACACAAAAGTAGTAGAAGCAGAGGCCACATGGTAAATGTTCTCACTACCTACGCCACAGCAGCAGTTGTTTGTGTCTGAACAAGAATTTGTGTCAAGGCGATACTCTCCGGTGAAATAAAGAGGTTAAAAGTACCTGCAAAATGAATCAATAAAACCTTTATTGCTCTGCCTCTCCGCTTCTGCCTCTGACCGGGCGCTGAGGTATTCCACAAGTACACTGTGCTTAAAGCAGAAAGGCCGAACGAGTGCAGAGTCGTAACCATAATGTAAAGGAGAGCGTTTGCCAATGTTATTTGCGAGGAGTGTGTGGAGGCAATACGCTTAGCCTCAGATTACACAAACAGCTCCTTAGGTATCCCATTGAACCTCGGGAATCTCCAGATGGCGCAGTACAGCATCAGGTCAATGAACTATGAGCAACACACTATTCCGTTTTCTAAAATTAAAGCAATTTCTGGAAAACCGGAGAGAAATGTCTCTTTTTATAACTCCGATGCTATGTGCAAGCTGTTCTTTCTCCCTGGGGAAGGAGTGGAGTTGTGGAAAGCAAGTTTTATTAAGAATAGATCTATTTGTAGGTTCAGCACATATCCCGTTCTTATGATTTTCTTTTTTTTACTTTGTTTCTTTCATTTGCCACTCTTTGTGGGAATTCCTGTTGTCGGTTAGGGACAGCCGGATGCACTTCTAGATTTCCAATTAATAATTGTGCCCTGGTATTATTTTTCTTGAAACGAGTTAGAGAATTATCCCAATTGAGAGTTCAAAAGGAAAATGGAAAGTCTGGTACCATTTTTGCAAAGTGTGCAAAACATAGTGAATACTGAGCATGATTTTTCTTTTTGCGGTGTGTTTTTTACTAGTCAGAATTAGGTTGTGGGTTTTATATTATAATCAAGGTCATCTTCTTGTGGTCCACATTCTAACACAATGACAAGTCCCAAAGTCCCAGAAGAAGACCAGGTGGCATTTGAAGGCCAATGGGTCCCAATCATTTGGCCTGGGAACATTCTTTGTCTTAAGGCTATGTCCACATTAGCAAAATTCACAGAAAAAAGATACAAAAACATCCTGCACAATATGATAACTAAATGTGCGGATATACATGGCTACATTTATAAGGAAAAAATCACAGAAAATAATACACTAACACAATAGATGCAAACATTATATATGGACTGAGCCCTCACTCTGATATGATAAAATCTGAGACTCTCAATGTTGAAGGGGATATTAATTATTGATATTTTGGTTAATATCAATAATTAATATTCATAAATAGGAGTGAGTCGTCTGTTGATGACTCCGCCTATTTATACCGTAAATAAGACTAAGGCCTAGTTCACACGAACGTATGGCTTTTGTAGTTTTTTTCAGTCCGTTTTTCACAGATCCGTTGTTCCGTTTTTGAGTTCCGTTGTGTTCCCGTTTCTGTTCCGTTTTTCCATATGGCATGTACAGTATACAGTAATTACATAGAAAAAATTGGGCTGGGCATAACATTTTCAATAGATGGTTCAGCAAAAACGGAACAGATAAGGAAGACATACGGATCAATTTTTTTTGCGGACCCATTGACTTTAATGGAGCCACGGAACGTGATTTGCGTCCAAATATAGGACATGTTCTATCTTTCAACGGAACGGAAAAACGGAAATACGGAAACGGAATGCATACAGAACACATTCTGGTTTTTTTTGCGGAACCATTGAAATGAATGGTTCCGTATACGGACCGTATACGGAACACAAAAAAACGGCCCGTACACTCGCAAAAAAAACTTTCGTGTGAACTAGGCCTAACTCTATTGCCTTACCTAATTACTGAACTACGTGCGGTGGATTACTATTACGGTATACTCCAGCGGCGACCATAAAAGACTATACACTGTATTATGAACAATAAAGTATATTTATTAACACAATAACACGTCTACAGTCTATTTACGCTATATCTATATATATTTATATATTAATGATCATAAAAATATATATACATACAGACGCACACAGTAATACATTAACAACACTATAATACACCTAAACTACACTACACACACAGTACAATATTCTAATATTCTACCCCAAACTCTATCTAAACATTACACTCACTTACTTACACACGTTATTATCAGCAGCAACCCAACCAACCTGGCTACACACTGTCCCTACAGGATAACAAAGGGTTAAACACCATCAGCAGTGCAGCAGTAAAGAGGTTACTGCAGCAGCGGTGCAGGGAGCAGTGAAGGGGTTAATGCAATGCCAGAGTTAACTACAATGCAAGGGTTAACTGGGCTGGGTATGCAGGGGTTCAGGGCAGCAGGGGTTAATGCTAGGGCTGGGGTAGCAGAGGTTAAATCAGGGGATAGGAGGCAGAGCAGGGATACTTAGCCAGCTGCAGGGCACTCTTCCATGGAGCTGCTCCGTCCATCCTGCGTTTCCTGCTCTCCTCCTCTGAGGCTGTTAGGTGTTCAACCCCTGGGGAGACACTTAAAGGATAACTGTCACACTTAGAGCCTAATTTCAATTTTCATATATGTAGTTACTAATAACATGATATTCCATGATCAGTTACTATTAGACTGACTTACCCCACTACCCCACTACTATTAGACTGACTTGGCCGCCACTGCCCTCACCCTGAGGCTAATCCCGCCTGCCCTCACTAGCCAGTAACAATAGCCCCCCCCCCCCCCAAAGTGTCAGTAACCAGAGCCCTCCTCCCTAAAGGGTTAATCTCCTGCAGCACAAAGGGGTCCTCTTACCACATGTTGCTTTCATTTATACACTGAGCAGATGGCAGATCTCCCTTCCCTGGTCTGCGCTGCTCCAACACTGCATTTTCCAGCTCTGCTGAGTGAGGGAGCGTCTGCCAAGCGCAGGGACAGGGAGAAGTGCACACAGCCCAGGCACTGTTATCAGCTGCTGGGGAGGACCTGGCTTTAATCATTTACTTACAGTCCCTGGCTGTCTGTAATCTGACCTTGCAGGCTGCCTTCTTCTGCATCCTCTGCCCTTCAACACAGAGGACAGACCTGCCTAGCAACCTGATTTTAAACACAGGTAAAAATAGGCAGTACAGGGAACAAAACCGTGGAATTAAGGGGTAATTTAATACACAGTGAAAAGTTGAAATACGGCCACCAAGGAAATATTAATCACCACAATCCAATACTCCCCAAAAATATATATATGACAGTTATACTTTAACATAGAGCAGCCTGCGCTTTCCTTCTGAGCGCTGCCTGCACTTTTCCTCTCTTCTCCAGGTTGGTCGGGTGTCTTCCTTTATGGAGCTGCTCAGTTCATCTCTTTCTGTCCCATGTGTGGCTCTGTTTGTGGTCCAGTCCCAAGAAAGAGAGCCACCCTTTGTCCTGGCTTGGCCTAATATAAGCCCAAAAGCAGCCCACCTCCCCCCTCCACAACCTAAGGTGCAGGGATATGACATCATCGTGTGTGTGTGACGGAATGCATACAGTCAGACTGTAACAGATAACTGCCAGTTGGCCCCCTGAGGCTCAGGATCTGTACACACCCCTGTTAAAATGCCAGGTTTCTGTGCTGTAAAAAAATAAGACAAAGATAAATTATTTCAGAACTTTTTCCACCTTTAATGTGACCTATAAACTGTACAACTCCATTGAAAAACAAACTGAAATCTTTTAGGTAGAGGGAAGAAAAAATATAAAAATAAAATAATATGGTTGCATAAGTGTGCACACCCTTAAACTAATACTTTGTTGAAGCACCTTTTGATTTTATTACAGCACTCAGTCTTTTTGGGTATGAGTCTATCAGCATGGCACATTTTGACTTGGCAAGATTTGCCCACTCTTCAATGCAAAAACTCTCCAAATCTGTCAGATTGTGAGGTCATCTCCTGTGCACAGCCCTCTTCAGATCACCCCACAGATTTTCAATCAGATTCAGGTCTGGGCTCTGGCTGGACCTCTCCAAAACTTTAATCTTCTTCTGGTGAAGCCAAATCTTTTGTTGATTTGGATGTATGCTTTGGGTCGTTGTCATGCTGAAAGATGAAGTTCCTCTTAATGTTCAGCTTTCTAGCAGAAGCCTGAAGGTTTTGTGCCAATATTGACTGGTATTTGGAACTGTTCATAATTCCCTCTAGCTTAACTAAGGCCCCAGTTCCAGCTGAAGAAAAACAGCCCCAAAGTATGATGCTGCCACCACCATGCTTCACTGTGGGTATGGTGTTCTTTTGGTGATGTGCAGTGTTGTTTTTGCGCCAAACATATCTTTTGGAATTATGGCCAAAAAGTTGAACCTTGGTTTCATCAGACCATAACACCTTTTCCTACATGCTTTTGGGAGACTTCAGATGTGTTTTTGCAAAATGTAGCCTGGCTTGGATGTTTTTCTTCGTAAGAAAAGGCTTTCGTCTTGCCACTCTACCCCATAGCCAGGGGCGTAGCTAAAGGCTCATGGGCCCTGGTGCAAGAGTTAGGCTTGGGCCCCCCTTCCCTCAGTGCTTTGTGTGTCTTCTTATGCAGCACAAGGGTCTTTTGGCCCCCTCAGGCTCCTGGGCCCGGTAGCGACTGCTACCTCTGCACCCCCTATAGCTACGCCCCTGCCCATAGCCCAGACATATGAAGAATACGGGAGATTGTTGTCACATGTACCACACAGCCAGTACTTGCCAGATATTTCTGCAGCTCCTTGAATGTTGCTGTAGGCCTCTTGGTAGCCTCCCAGACCAGTTTTCTTCTCGTCTTTTCATCAATTGTGGAGGGACGTCCAGTTCTTCGTAATGCCACTGTTGTGCGCCATATTTTCTCCACTTGATGATGATTGTCTTCACGGTGTTCCATGGTATATCTAATGCCTTGGGAATTCTTTTGTACCCCTCTCCTGACTGATGCCTTTTAACAATGGGATCCCTCTGATGCTTTGGAAGCTCTCTGTGGACCATGGCTTTTGCTGTGGGATACAACTAAGAACATTTCAGGAAAGACCAACTAGAAAAGCTGAACTTTATTTGGGGTTAATCAGAGGTACTTTAAATGATGGCAGGTGTATGCTGACTCCTATTTGACATGATTTTGAATGTGATTGCTTAATTCTGAACACAGCTACATCCCCAGTTATAAGAGGGTGTGCACACTTATGCAACCACATTATTATTATTTTTTTCTTCCCTCCACGTAAAAGATTTAAATTTATTTTTCAATTGAGTGGTACAGTTTATAGGTCGCATTAAAGGTGGAAAAAGTTCTGAAATTATTTATCTTTGTCTATTTTTTTACAGCACAGAAACCTGACATTTTAACAGGGGTGTGTATAATATATAGATTCTATATATTATACATTATGTGGGTTGACTGTACAGGGTTGTTTATGAGTGGTGGTCTCTCTAATTGTCTTTTTTCATAGGTTCAGGGGACAGTTTTTGGGTTTGAGGTTGTGGGCATGGACATGTCCTTGACCCTTCACCCACTATGGATCGGTGGTCATGCCGTGAGAATGGCCGGACCACTGGCCCCTTTTCCCCCACTCTATGTGAGTATGGCACAGATTCTGAAGGTGCTCCTTCCTGGTGCCGATATACGTATATACCACGTTCACTCTATTCTGTAAACCTGTATACAGTCGCCGTATGGGAGTTTGCATATGCTCCCGTGTGTTTGTTTTCCCTGATTTTTAGGATCGCTATGCCCCATGCCTTCTCTCCCGTCTCCTGTAATCTGGCTGCACTGGCCCACTATTTCTAGCATGGGCGTGTCACTGCCGGCGGTGTTTGGCTTGCGGTTGCTGGGGCAACTACGCCGGTAGGGACGGCGTCGTTGGCCGGGCGACGCTTGCCTTGCATCGCCTGCGTGACGCGGCCCGACGCCTCCCCCGGATGGCTCATGTGATGGTCTGGCAGGTCATGTGCTTGTTCACGTGTCCACTGACGTCGCAGGGCCGCGTCTGTGTGGTGTGACGTTGCTGGGATCCTGGGCATGCGCGGTCTGATTGTGAGGACGCGGATTTCTGGCGCTCAGGTCCTTGCACTGCCATGTGAGTTGTTTTTAAATTTTACTGATTATGATCACTTCTTACATCGATACACAGGTGATATCACATCACAATAATGTGTCTTATTATCACTAATTAATGCACTGTTCTGCCTGTATTATGGTTATTGTTTTTCTATACGATGTATTGCATCATGTAAATCACCATGGATGTGACTCTCACGATTTTGAGATATTTACTGTATTCTACACATGATTATTCATTTTAATTGAATTATTATCACTTTGTTTTGTGCTATGCATTGTGGGTATATATACCTTGTTATGACACCATGTTGTATGCTTGAGAAAGACCACATTGAGCGGTTGAAACGTTGCAAGGGGAATAAAAGATCCACCATTTTTTCACCTCATTTGGAGTGCTGCCTCATCCTTTGATGCTATACTTACGATAGCCGTGTGAGCTTGCGGCTGTGAGGATTACCTGCACCCACTTTACTGGTCTTGTGCTGCTGTGGCCCCTTCTTTTGCTTTTATATATATATATATATATATATATTCAAATATCACCCTTCCCTCTACACTGCCAATATATTTTGATCAAAAAACATCTGTGCCCGCCTACCCGCACCAAGGTCGTCTCAGTCAGGCAGGTCCTACGCTAAACATACCCAGGGCCGGACTGGGGATAAAAACCAGCCCTGGAAAAAGTTGCATACCAGCCCCACAGCATTGCGTCATTATTTACTTGTTTATAATAGGAGAAAGCATTTATTTTAAAACACGTGTGTAAACACGAATATGAACTTTGCCCCACGATAGCTCTTTTGTAGAACCCCCATTGTTCATATTATCACAGTGTTTTACCACACCCTTTGACCCGCCCCTTTTTTGTTGGCCACCTATTTTATGATTGTTGCGTGCAACATTTTACTTGACCAGCTATTTTAGATATTCTACGGCAGTCCTGTTACAATCCCCCCCAATGAGCCACGAGTGTCTTTTCTTTGCTGGTACTTAGGTCTGATTTTTGCAAAGAAGGTAAAAATCATGGCCGATCCATGGCCTGAATGTTCCGCTGTAACCCTTTTATTCCATCAGGTATGCCCCCAGGCGGCCCCACGGGTTATCACCCGATGTCCATCACCGGGTTCGGGAGTTTCTCCCGGACCCAGACTCAATAACCAGTGTTCATTCTAGTCAACCAGGTGATTGGGTCGTGCTAAAGAAACATCCGAGGACGGGACTAGAGCCGAGATATCTTGGACCATTCCAGGTGCTGCTGATGACGCCAACCTCTCTGAAGTTCGAGGGACGAGACAACTGGATCCACACCGGTCACTGCAAGAAGCTGCTCAACTAAGTCAAAGAATGCAGAGTATCACTTTTATTTATTTGTTACAAGGAGGCATTTGTTGATAGACGATACATTCCTAGAGGGTAATATTAATATTAGCTCTGTCTCCTGCTCCTCGCTTGTTAATCCTGTATGGGTGTCCGGGCACTTAGGCGACCCATAGATGTGGGATCCTCCAGTTGTGAGGAAGGTATATGGTTATGCCTGGCTAGCAGACACCATTGACAAGGGGCAGGCCCATACTAACAGGAGCAGGGCTGAGGCGGAGCTATGACTAGTGAGGGTCAGAATCCTTTTTGAAGCTTTGGGAGGTCTTGGGGCTCACTGGTTTTCCATTGGATCCGGGCGAAAGGAAATAGGACATATACTTACGTTTTTTTGTTTCCATTCCTTCTATACGCCGGAGTGAGATGTTCCTGATGTCTAATCAACCGATATACCGAAGCCCGAACAGACAAGACGCCCTGAAGACCAAACCATGGACCAGATGCAGAGGATCCCAAACCAGCCGGCGACCAACACGAAACGCCACCTTCTAAGTCACCTCCCGAAGAAAAGAAGCTACGTGTCAAGATTGACGTTCTGTTTTCCATCATCTGTTTTGTTTTATGGATTCAGGACTTTTCGTAGACAAGACTGTTTTTTTTTTCAAAGAAGAAGATCGAGATCCGTCGAGGGACATTGGGGAGCATATGATAAAGAGGAGGGACTGTTGTGGAAATTTTATTATGCGGACATTTTATTTTAGGATGTGTGTGTGTTTTTATAGATTGTCATCTGTCTCCCTGTGTCGGATTTAGCCAAAGAGCGTTCTAGCAGGGTACTTTGGCTGAATCGGGACCAGTGGTCATCCTTCCTTATACAGGGATGGGGTGTGTGCATTCCAGCCACATTGATTGCCTCTCCCACTTCAACACTTGGCCGAGGGCTCGGTGGAGCTGATGTTGTGCTTTATCCTAATGAGAAAGATTTCATAATAAGGATTTGGAGAAGGGGCAGAGGGATAGCAGAGCAGGGAGAGGCTGGTGTTGCTACTAGGGGTTCATACCATGGGGGAGTAATAAAGCCCACCATAATGCCCCCCCAGTAGTAATAATTCTCCTTATAATGTGCAAAACATACCCCTTTGTAATGCCCCCAGTTGAGCTAATGTTCCCATAATGTGCCAATATAAAATACCCCTTCTCAGTGCCCCTGTAGATGACCCCCATAGTGCTCCCCCTCTTCCCCATAGTACCCACCATAATGTGTCCCAGTATAAAATGCCCCTATACAGAGCCCCCCATATAAAATACCCCTTCTTTTTAGCCTCAGTAGATGCCCCTATAGTGCCACCCAATAATGTGCCAGTAATAAGTGCCCCAATAGATGTCCCCAATCATGTGCCAGTAAGATGTGCCCCAATAGATGCCCCCAATCATGTGCCAGTAAGATGTGCCACCATAGATGCCCCCAATCATGTGCCAGTAGCCAGAGACCCCCTATCATGTGACAGTAGCCCCCCTTATTATGTGCCAGTAACCCCCCTTATGTGCCAGTAGCTCCCCCTTATGTGCCAGTAGCCGCCCCTTATCATGTGCCAGTACCCGCCCCTTAGCATGTGCCAGTAGCCTCCCTTATGTGCCAGTAGCCTCCCTTATGTGCCAGTAGCCTCCCTTATGTGCCAGTAGCCCCCCTTATGTGCCAATAGCCCCCCAATATGTTCCAGTAGTCCCCTTATGTGCCAGTAGCCCACCTTATGTGCAAGTATCCCCCTTATGTGCCAGTAGCCCCCTTATATGCCAGCCCAGTAGTCCCCCCTTATCATGTGCCAGCCCAGTAGTCCCCCCTTATCATGTGCCAGCCCAGTAGTCCCCCCTTATCATGTGCCAGCTCAGTAGTCCCCCCTTATTATGTGCCAGACCATTAGCCTCCCTTATCATGTGCCAGCCCAGTAGTCCCCCCTTATCATGTGCCAGCCCAGTAGTCCCCCCTTATCATGTGCTAGACCATTAGTCTCCCCTTATCATGTGCCAGCCCAGTAGTCCCCCCTTATAATGTGCCAGCCCAGTAGTCCCCCCTTATCATGTGCTAGCCCAGTAGTCCCCTCTTATCATGTGCCAGCCCAGTAGTCCCCCTTATCATGTGCCAGCCCAGTAGTTACCCCTTATCATGTGCCAGCCCAGTAGTGCCCCCTTATCATGTGCCAGCCCAGTAGTCCCCCCTTATCATGTGCCAGTATTGTACCTATATAAAAGAAAAAAACACTTATACTTACCTCCAGCGATACGATGCAGGCCTCTTCCGGCCTGTGTCCCTCGCTATACGGCTCAGGCGGCGCGATGACGTCATCGCACCGCCTGCCCCGGCCTCTGATAGGCTGTCAGCACTAGACCGGCAGCCTATCAGAGGAACGGGGGGGGGACACACCTCCCTGCCGCAGCATAGACATCTGTATCGCCGTCCTGAGGATGGCGATACAGATGACTATGGAGATGAGTGCTTCCACAATAAAAGCGCTCATCTCCTGCTGCTGTGCCCTGCCGCCGGCCACCCCCACTTGTCACCAGGGCCGCGGCCTGGCGGGAAATTTCCCGGTATCCCAGCAGGCCAGTCCGGCCCTGAACCTACCTATGCTGTTGGGCAACTACATTCAGGAGAGCAGAACCTGCACATATAGTGTGCTGCTTCTACTTACCTCTGTGTGCAGTCAAGTAACCAATGAGAGGAGGAACACGCACACCTATATGTACCACCTGTGACACCGTGAGGGGTTGTGTCTGGCAAGGCAGATATTCCTCCCAGCATGTACGGCTGGGCTGGTTTCCAGCCAGGTGAGGTCAAATACCAGACCAGAGTTTAAGTGCAGGTCCGGGTTTTGGCAGCACCTGGCTGTCCTTAAATAGGCAGTTGGGCTTAGCAGAGATGTCTCTGTTTTTTAGATCTCAGACTTTGTGCCGTGCTGGAGGGCTGAGAGCCCCATGCTGGGGAAACAGGCCCCCTAAAGCCTGCTGTGGACTACTGGAGGCAGAACTGCCAGCAAGGTGACTTGAATTATATATACTTTCCATTTTGTGTGAATTAACACCAAGACAGCAATGTTACATGCTGTTTTTTACAATTGCCTCAAGTGTGAATAAACACTGACGTTTTGAGTCAAGAACTTGCATTTTGCCTCTGTACTCTGCTCGCTTACCCTGTCTACCAGAACGAAACCCCACAATTGGTGGAGGATGCGGGCATGAGCAGTGAGGCTGGCGTGAACGCCGATATTTTTAGTTTTTGCATTTTTCAGGCACGGTTGTATGTCGTACATTAAACTAACTGTATTTCAACCAGTGCCCCACGACAAAATAGAGGCTATTGTGAAGGCCCTCATGGAGGCTAATCTGAAGCAGCGAGAGACAAACCTGCAGCAACACAAGGCTAATAAGCAGCAGCAAGAGCCTTACCAATTGCTGCTACAACTCGTGATGGCTTTTCAGACAGCAGGAGCAACCTTGAGCGTCGACGATGCCCGGAAAGCAGTCCATGCCGCGATTCCTAAGATGACTCCCGCAGACGACATCGAAACCTACCTGGCGATGTACGAGAAAGTGGCTATCAGGGAAAAGCTACCCCGTGACCAGTGGGCTGAGGTTGTTGCTCCATTCCTGGCATCCAATTCCCAGCGGGTGTATTTAGACTTGCCAGACGATCAAGCGGCCGACTACCAAAAAGTAAAGGACTTATTACAGTATTATGACTTACTCCACCTCTTGAAAAAGTGGCTACAGTCCCACTTCTATGCTGGAGAAAGAATGGAGGGCCACAGCAGCGTCTCGCCAGAAAACTTCTTTTATTCAGGAACACTCCTCATAACAAGGCATATAAAATAGTTTGCAGCAACGTTTCGGCTAAGAATAGCCTTTGTCAAGCATGTTAACAAATTAAAATCACAGCCTATAAGTAGCACATGATAAGCCCACCCACACCGCTAAGCAACCAATGAGATTAAGATTTACATATAACACACCTGTGTGGAGAATCAATGGGGACCAACATGCTAAGGCTACTTTCACACTAGCGTTCGGGCGGATCCGTTCTGAACGGATCCGCTCATAATAATGCAGACGGAGGCTCCGTTCAGAACGGATCCGTCTGCATTAAAATGGCAAAAAAGTGTGAAAATAGCCTCGGACGGATCCGTCCAGACTTTCAATGTAAAGTCAATGGGGGACGGATCCGCTTGAAGATTGAGCCACATTGTGGCATCTTCAAACGGATCCGTCCCCATTGACTTACATTGTAAGTCTGGACGGATCCGCACGCCTCCGCACGGCCAGGCGGACACCCGAACGCTGCAAGCAGCGTTCAGCTGTCCGCCTGTCCGTGCGGAGGCGAGCGGAGCGGAGGCTGAACGCCGCCAGACTGATGCAGTCTGAGCGGATCCGCTCCATTCAGACTGCATCAGGGCTGGACGGCTGCGTTCGGGTCCGCTCGTGAGCTCCTTCAAACGGAGCTCACGAGCGGACCAGCGAACGCTAGTGTGAAAGGAGCCTTAAACAAATTAGCCAGCTGTAACAAGACATACCTATGTGGGGCCATCATATACAGAGCTCCTCCGTCCATCCAGCGTCCCATAGTCGGCAATGCGCATGTCTGCATACGTCATCGCATGCGCCACCACAAGGCGGCGTGCGTATGACGTGCCCAAGTGAATCAGGATGCATAGTCCACGCCGGGCCACTTACGTCATCAGGCGGCGGCCGACTAACGTCACAAGGCCACTCCCACCTGGCGCTCCAGATTGGCATATGCATGAGGATTCGAATGGGACTGTACATGGAGGGCGATTGCACCACTGTGACACATGAACAGTGTGCAAAAACGCTCGCCAAAGATAACAACAATAAGGCATAAAAAAGCGCACTGCCCTTGCTACTAGCGCAAGGAAAGAACAAGGAGATATGCAAAAACGTATAGGCATCGCATAGGTACAGCAGGCATAATAAAAAAAATAAAAAAAAAATAAGAATCACTAGATGTTGATAACAGATAGTGTTCTCACTAAGCACAAGTTCCCATTGATAAATGATATACCATATACAGGTGTGTGTGGAAAAAGACCACAATAATCATCATGATGCTATAAAGCGGTGTGATTAGGGCACATAATTAAAAAACAAAGCAAAAAATACTGTAACAGAAGAGAAATATGAAATCAGCCATATAGAGAATATTTCTTGATTAAATCCAGAATTTAGCTGATACCAGCCACATTAAACTCTAAATTTAAACCAAATGGCTGTAAGGATTTCAGTGTGTAGATCCATTTGAGTTCCTTCTTCCTTAATATCGCATCCCTGTCACCCCCTCTCCGTAACGGGCCCACACTGTCAATAACTCTAAAGCGAAGCTGGTTAACAGCGTGCCCCGCCTCCACGAAATGTTTCGCAACGGGCTTATCCATGTTCATCTTGCGTATGGTACTCTTGTGTTTGTTAATACGTTCTCTAATCTCCATGGTGGTCTCTCCCACATAAATAAGGCTGCAGGGGCACTGGATGGCATAAATCACATCCCGTGACCTGCAGGTATAATAGCCCTTGATTTTATATTTTTTCCCACTGTAAGGGTGGGAGAAATATTCACCTTTGAGAACGTTACCACAATTACAGCAAGATAAACATGGATAAGTCCCGTTTTTGCGCGGTGCAAGAAGTTTTTGTGTCGGTGACTGGCCACCTAATGTAGCCCGATGTAGGTGGCCAGTCACCGACACAAAAACTTCTTGCACCGCGCAAAAACGGGACTTATCCATGTTTATCTTGCTGTAATTGTGGTAACGTTCTCAAAGGTGAATATTTCTCCCACCCTTACAGTGGGAAAAAATATAAAATCAAGGGCTATTACACCTGCAGGTCACGGGATGTGATTTATGCCATCCAGTGCCCCTGCAGCCTTATTTATGTGGGAGAGACCACCATGGAGATTAGAGAACGTATTAACAAACACAAGAGTACCATACGCAAGATGAACATGGATAAGCCCGTTGCGAAACATTTCGTGGAGGCGGGGCACGCTGTTAACCAGCTTCGCTTTAGAGTTATTGACAGTGTGGGCCCGTTACGGAGAGGGGGTGACAGGGATGCGATATTAAGGAAGAAGGAACTCAAATGGATCTACACACTGAAATCCTTACAGCCATTTGGTTTAAATCTAGAGTTTAATGTGGCTGGTATCAGCTAAATTCTGGATTTAATCAAGAAATATTCTCTATATGGCTGATTTCATATTTCTCTTCTGTTACAGTATTTTTTGCTTTGTTTTTTAATTATGTGCCCTAATCACACCGCTTTATAGCATCATGATGATTATTGTGGTCTTTTTCCACACACACCTGTATATGGTATATCATTTATCAATGGGAACTTGTGCTTAGTGAGAACACTATCTGTTATCAACATCTAGTGATTCTTATTTTTTTTATATTTTTTTTATTATGCCTGCTGTACCTATGCGATGCCTATACGTTTTTGCATATCTCCTTGTTCTTTCCTTGCGCTAGTAGCAAGGGCAGTGCGCTTTTTTATGCCTTATTGTTGTTATCTTTGGCGAGCGTTTTTGCACACTGTTCATGTGTCACAGTGGTGCAATCGCCCTCCATGTACAGTCCCATTCGAATCCTCATGCATATGCCAATCTGGAGCGCCAGGTGGGAGTGGCCTTGTGACGTTAGTCGGCCGCCGCCTGATGACGTAAGTGGCCCGGCGTGGACTATGCATCCTGATTCACTTGGGCACGTCATACGCACGCCGCCTTGTGGTGGCGCATGCGATGACGTATGCAGACATGCGCATTGCCGACTATGGGACGCTGGATGGACGGAGGAGCTCTGTATATGATGGCCCCACATAGGTATGTCTTGTTACAGCTGGCTAATTTGTTTTAGCATGTTGGTCCCCATTGATTCTCCACACAGGTGTGTTATATGTAAATCTTAATCTCATTGGTTGCTTAGCGGTGTGGGTGGGCTTATCATGTGCTACTTATAGGCTGTGATTTTAATTTGTTAACATGCTTGACAAAGGCTATTCTTAGCCGAAACGTTGCTGCAAACTATTTTATATGCCTTGTTATGAGGAGTGTTCCTGAATAAAAGAAGTTTTCTGGCGAGACGCTGCTGTGGCCCTCCATTCTTTCTACATGCCATTGGACCGCTTTGGATCTGCGATCCCCTGCCCAGCTGCTGCGTATTCACCATTTTTTTGCTCTTTACAAGCCGTCTGTGTTGCTGCTCCTGAACAAACCCATCCTCTCTACTTCTATGCTGGATAGACTATTGGCTGATATGTTCTGGGGGGCTCTGCCACCCCCTCTCCAGCACTGGATCGGTCACGTGTCTCCTGGCAATGCCTTAGAAACGGTGGACTTGGTGGAGCGCTACGAGGCTACTAAGACTGTTACAGGTGGTTCTTTTGGGAGGGGGGCAGTCAAACCCCGTAAATCTTCATCCCAGACCCGGCAACTTGTACCAACTAGGGATGAGCGAACCCGAACTGTGTTCGTACCGAATTTTGGGGTGTTCGTGACACGGACCCGAACATTTTCGTAAAAGTCCGGGTTCGGTGTTCGGCGCTTTCTTGTCGCTTTTTGAAAGGCTGCTAAGCAGCCAATCAACAAGCGTCATACTACTTGCCCCAAGAGGCCATCACAGCCATGCCTACTATTGGCATGGCTGTGATTGGCCAGTGCAGCATGTGACCCAGCCTCTATTCAAGCTGGAGTCACCTAGCGCCGCATGTCACTCTCCTCTGATCAGTGTAGGGATAGGATGCAGCTGCTGCTGTTAGGGCCAGATTAGGCAGTGATTTAGTCTTCAAAAACAATTACTGAAGTGATCGATGTACAGCTGTGTATCATTCAACCTCTGCTATTTAATTGCTCACTGTTTGAAGGCTGCCCAGAGCGTTTTTCTGGGGTGATCGGCGGCCAGGGGGCGTCATTACAGACAAAAGCAGCCGCCTGTCTACAGCCAATGTGGACAAGCTGACGTTCATAAAAATGAACCAGGCATGGATCCCACAGGACCTGTCCATCCTTTGTGCAGATTAGACATTTATAACTACCTCCCCTTAATCATATATTATTGTACTTCCTCATTCAATCCTCTTTTTATTTTCATTTTACCATTATATTGCGGGGCAACCCAAAGTTGAATGAACCTCTCCTCTGTCTGGGTGCTGGGGCCTAAAAATATCTGACAGTGGCCTGTTCCAGTGTTGGGTGACATGAATCCTGATTCGCTGCTATGACATGAAGCCTGAATCTCTGCTATGGGACCTCTCTCCCTCTGTCTGGGTGCTGGGGCCTAAAAATATCTGACAGTGGCCTGTTCCAGTGTTGGGTGACATGAAGCCTGATTCTCTGCTATGGGACCTCTCTCCAATTGATATTGGTTAATTTTTATTTATTTTATTTTTATTCTTTTCCCTATCCACATTTGTTTGCAGGGGATTTGCCTACATTTTGCAGCCTTTTTCAGCCCTCTAGCCCTTTCCTGGGCTGTTTTACAGCCTTTTTAGTGCCGAAAAGTTCGGGTCCCCATTGACTTCAATGGGGTTCAGGTTCGGGGCGAAGTTTGGGTCGAGTTCGGATCCCAAACCGAACATTTTCGGGAAGTTCTACCGAACTTCTCGACCCTGAACATCCAGGTGTTCGCTCAACTCTAGTACCAACCAAACCTACCCGGGGTGTACCCTCTATGGACCTGGCCCCGATAGTCTGCTGGCGGTGTCAGGAGATGGACCATGTAAGAGCTGACTGTCCCCATCAGGTGGAACCCATGGATACTAACTATGGCTACTGTCAGTCGCTATATGCCAGGAAGCTATGTGCAGAGGGTACCCCAAAAACTCTAAACCACCTGTGCCAGGTGGAGGTAGGAGACACTCCAGCAGAGGCTCTGCTGGACTCAGGGAGTCTGGTGTCCCTAGTAAGGGCTCCCCTGATACGGTCATGGGAGTATACTGGCTGGAAAGTCAGGGTCATGTGCATCCATGGAGACTTAAAAGACTATCCCCCCGCCCTGGTGTCTCTAACCACAGGGGCTGGCAGATGGACTCACAAAGTGGCAGTTGCCCCAAATTTGCAGTACGAACTTATAATAGGGAGAGACTGTGGCCTGCTATGAGAGCGACTAGTACCCCTGAGACAGGGATAACCCTAGCAGAGTGGCCCGGCTCAGGGGGGAGATCAGAACCCTGGGAACCTGAGACTGAAAGGCCAACGGTAGGGGTGACCGCCACTTCGGTGGAAGAGGGGGAGACAACCCCTCTAAATGTGATGGTGGGAGACGTGGAGGACTTGCTGCCGGGTCCTGAATTGGCAGACCTTAATATCTCCAGGGATAATTTTGGTACCGTCCAACGTCGGGACCCAACCCTATACCACGCCTGGGAAAATATGTTAATAGTAGATGGTGAACCACAACAACCTGGGGCATAGTCAGTGTTTCCCCGTTTTGTGGTTCATCAGGATATGTTGTATCGGGTAAACCAACTACAGGGTGAGCCTACTGAACAGTTGGTGGTCCCCAAGACTTATCCGAGCTTGTGTTAGATCTAGCCCACTAACCGGTTCTCGGGGGTCACCTGGGGCTGAAGAAAACTCAGGATCGTATTCTACAGCGGTTTTACTGGCCCAGCATATTCAAATAAGTTGAAGAGTTTTGTAAGTCTTGCCCGACCTGCCAGATAACTAGCCCCCAGCCACATTTCGGTAGTCCCTCCCGATTATTAAAGTACCGTTTGACCGAATAGCTATGGACCTCAGAGACCCAGTACCGAAGTCCGCCAGAGGGCATCAACACATCTTAGTCATTCTAGACTACGCCACTTGGTACCCGGAGGCGGTGCCATTGCGACATACCTCGGCAAAACTCATAGCTAAGGAGTTAATTTAGATGTTTTCCAGAGTGGTACTACCTAAAGAGATTCTGGCAGACCAAGGGACCCATTTTATCTTCAAGGTGATGAGGGAACTCTGTAAGTTGATGCACATAAAACAACTACGGACATCCGTTTACCATTCGCAAACGGACGGTCTGGTGAACGGTTTAACCAAACATTAAAAAATATGTTGAAAAAGGTAGTGTCTAAAGATGGGAAGGACTGGGACCTCCTTCTGCCCTATCTCATGTTCGCAGTGCAAGAGGTACCCCAGGCCTCTGATGGGTTATTTTGCTGCTTTGAAGTCGGCCCTTTGTGGGTCACCGATTTTGGTGATGTCCGACTTCAAGAGGGAGTTCGTGGTACATGCCTCTGTGCTGTACTGTCTCAGGAAGTCAATGGGGAGGAGCATCCTATTGTCTTCCTAAGCTGCAAGCTCACCCCAGCCCAAACCAGGTACAGTATAGTGGGAAGAGAGTGCCTGGCTATCAAGTGGGTCACCAGATGTTTTTTGTCTTTACAGAACTTTAAGTTCTTGGTAGAACACAGAGCAGTGAAACACGGATGCCCTGTCTTGGGTGCATTGTCTGGCGTATGTCCAACCCCTCAGGGTTGAACAAAGGCGGGGGGGGGGGGATATGTGACACAGTGAGGGGTTGTGTCTGGCAAGGCAGATATTTTCCTCTCAGCATATTAAGTTATCATATCGTGAAGGATGTTTTGTATCTTTTTTCTGTGATTTTTGATAAATTTATTTGCTTAAAGGAGTGGCACCTTCAAGTGTGAATGCGCTCCTGTTATCTGGAGAGTAGCATTCTTGTGCACTTTTTGCCCCGCCTATCCCACGTTGATTAGGTGGTACATATAGCTGTGTGGGCTCCTCATCTCATTGGTTACTTGACTGCACACAGAGGTAACTAGGAGCAGCACACTATATGTGCAGGGTCTGCTCTCCTAACTGTAGGTGCCCAATGGCTTACCGTAGGACCTGCTTGACTGAGGCGACCTTGGTGCGGGTAGACAGGCACAGATGTGTTTTGATCAAAATATATTGGCTGAGAGTCTCAGATTTTATCATATCAGAGTAAGGGCTTAGTCCATATATAATGTTTGCATCTATTGTGTTAGTACATAATTTTCCGTGATTATGTCCACATTAGCATTTCCAATTCCAGTATTCTGTGCCGGCATAGGAAACATATGCCAGAATTACCGTATCTGTAATTTGCTAGACTCTGGTGGCACCAGACGGATCCCATGTACAATAATGTATTTCTCCCTTTTTTTGCACTTAGGCTATGTTCACATCTGTGGTGGAGGTTACGGCAGAAACCTACGTCGCAGATTCTGCCAAAATACACCTGCATGCAACATTGTGTTGTTATGCAAAATTATAGTAAATAGAATCCGTTGGATTTTGATGAAATAGTTATCACTATTATTGTAGTGTCAGAAAATTTTGACCAGCACATTCATATTCATAGTCACAGCAGCATATCCATAAGAAAAACATGGATGATAAAAAAATGGCTGCACAATATTTCACATATTAACAATAGAGCTGAGAAATGGGGATCATTCTAAATTAAAGTGGTATTATACCTACTATAAATGGAAAAATAGAAGCTCTTTGCACACCTTTTTGATCAAACGTGTGTCGGGCCCATCTACCAGGCATCATCTGCCTGAGGCTTCTGAGCAGAGTATAATTGTAGCTGGTTCCTACACTACCCTGAAAATTGTAGGCTTAGGTAAGTCCAAGAGAGGCGGTATATTAGTGTTAGGTACCCATCTGCGGAAGCCACCTTGACGCCTGGTAGATGGGCCCGACACACGTTTGATCAAAAATGTGCGCAAAGAGCTTCTATTTTTCCATTTATAGTACGTATAATACCATTTTAATTTAGAATGATCCCCATTTCTCAGCTCTATTGTTTGTATGTGAAATGTTGTTCAACCATTTTTTTATCAACTATTATTGTAGTGTGTAATCGGCATCGCCTAAAGCAGTATACATGTTTTACACTAAAGATCCAGAATGGGAAAGAGGGAAAATGTAAAATTTATTGATGTTTTTCTGTTTGCTGCAACTAATTTGATGCTGTGTCAAATGTCTGGGTCATGGCATCAATAAAACGGCCTATTTAAATGCAGAGGGGTGATTAGATGTACAAGCGCTCATCTTGTCACTCCATGTCTGGAAAAAAAGACCCCCCCCCCCTCCATATGTTACAATCAGACAGCAAGTATGCTTGATGGGGGTGAGGATTGATTGCATGCACAGAAGTCCATATTCAGCTTCATTCACTCCTGCTTCACAGATTCTATCAAAAACACAAGACAAATTAGCATTACATGCTGTATATTTTTTTGTCCAGAAAAATGCTGGGAAGGCTAGTTTCTAATGGAAACTTGATAACATTATAGTAAATGGGATGCATCAGGTTGTGTTTGCTCCTGTCATTTCATTGAAATACAGCTTCCACTCTTTTCATTGTTCTGGTCCTATACTGGAGCATTCCAATGTGGATTCAGCTTTAACCCTACCCTGGGATCAGGTACAATTAGAGACAAGGGGGTCTATACTTCTCATCTCCCTGCAGTCAGTCAGCACTTACCGCATGTCTCTGTCACGGACGTTCCCGCAACAGTCTCCCTGGCTGAATGGGCAGGCTGTTATAACCTGAATATCTCACGGTGTATAGCACCTAGAGAAATGAGCCATATAACAGTACGGGTAATTTACAGTAGCCAAGGAGATATGAAATAACTCCTTGCTACTAATGGCTATATCTTGGGCTGTATAGCACCTAAGGATACTACATGAGCCAGGTCTTCTTTTAAAGATATAATGTACTTTCACACAATTCAATTTAATGGAGAGTGGTGTAATTAGCAAATTACCCCACACCCTTCACCCCAACAATCAGCTGTTTGGTAGTGCCTTTGGCACCTAAAATGGGAACTGGAACTACAAAGCCTGAACGGGAGAAGCACAGCAGTAACCAACCTCGACCACTACACAGTAAACAGAGCTTTGTAGTTCTGCTGGCTTTTTCCGGTGCCAAAGCTAATGCCAAACCGGCAATGTGATATACATGACCTATCCTAAGTATGGGGCCATCCATGTAAAAATCCCAGAGAACCTCTTAATAAGTGTTTATAAGGTGTTGTCTCATCTCGCCATTGCTAATGAGAGGTGAGACCAAACCCTGACCACCGGGTGGTCAGCAAGCGGAGTGGGATGGCATTACACTGTTTCAGTAGCTCCCACTGCAGTGCATAGGAGCTGCAGTAACAAAGTAGCACAGCAAGCTATGCTGTTTCTCTAACTATGCTGTACTACTCTGTTTCCATAGCTCCCATTTGATGCAATGGGCTCTACTGAAACAGTACAGCGCCAGCCGCGCTGCTCTGTTTCCCATCAGCTGGAGGTCAGGGTTTAGTCTCAACTCACCTTAGTAATGACTAAACCTTTAAACTAGTAAACTCGTATTACGAGGTTCTACTGGACTTTTACATTGATGGCCCTATACTTAGGATAGGTCATGTATATCACATTGCCGGTTTGGCAATAGCTTTGGCACTGAAAAAAGGCAGCAGAACTACAAAGCTTTGTTTACTGTGTAGTGGTCGTGGTTGGTTACTGCTATGCTGCTCTTGTTCAGGGTTTGTAGTTCCAGTTCCTGTTTCAGGTGCCAAAGCTACTACCAAACATCGAGATGAGAGAACCTCTTTAACAAACTTATTTTCAAATACCCTATTAGAGCATGGGGTAGAATGAAACATTTAATTGGCTTATTTTCAGGGAACCCTTCCAATCAATATCTTAAAGTGGTTGATCAGAGTTTGTGTGTGTTGGGGGGGGGGGTATTAGCACAGTGTTATTAGTACTCGTGAAAAGCAATAGTCGAGGCTCACCTGGTCCCAGTTTGAAATGGAGGCACAGATATTCGCCAGAAACTCAGCGATAGTAGAAATGTAAGTGAAAAAAGGAGATCCAGCTTCCAATCAACCATATAAATGCTTTAATGAAAAATGTGCTAAAATCCAGACATGTACATCAGGTCTACGCGTTTCAGATCAGTACTATTAGTACTCGTGAGTATCATTTTGTGACAAGCTTTTAACCAAGGGGTTCTTTTTGTGGGTAAGCTATTTAAAAAGAGCATATTGTAGGGAGTCCCACATGAGGTCAAAAGAGGGAACATCTTTGTAAATCATCTCTGTGGACATGTCCAAGTGCCTTCCAAACTGGCTGCCCCACTGCCCCAGGACTTTAGCTGTAGGTATGACTGTAATAAAGGAGTTACACAAGAGTTTCAAATTTTTATTATCATTTTTTTACCATATTGATTTCTCAAGGAATGTATAATTGTTCTTGCCAACATAGCCCCTGCTAGCGCCAACATATTCTATATTCCCAAATGTTCAGTGCCTACGTGTATTACTTTATTTCTCTATTTTCTTAAGACTGGTTTTATATAACATTTTTAAATTACCTTTTTGTAAAGAAAATAAAACAACCTTATTCCGATCATCATCACTTTTTGGATGAATCCATTATATTTTACTGTCTTTATTAATCTGTATTTTGTTTTTTTCAATAGGAAATTAGATTCTGCCACCTCCTGCTCCAAATCAAATTCCAGCCTTATGGTAATTGCAAGGATTCACTTGAATAGTCCTCTTGGATACTGGAATACGTAGCTTCAGGTATTTGAAAAGATGATTTAATTTTTGCAAAATATTAAAATCTCTTAAATTTAAATTGTATAAAGCACTTCTGCTGACATGTAAGACTGCCTACATGGCAGACATTCATCCAAACATCACTGCTAAAAATTGCTGCATGACCTAAGCCTGTATTTTTTTGTTTTCTCACTTTTTGATTCTCTTTAACTCCTTAAGTACTGGGCCTGTTTGAGCCCCATGCACCTAGCTGTTTTATTGTTGTTCCATTGTAAGAGCCATACCTTTATTACTTTTCCATTGATGTGGCTGTATAAGGACCTGTTTTGTTTGCAGGATGAGTGGTATTTTTCAATGGCATAATTGACTCATAAACTCATAACTTATGACTTATATTCTGTGGTCAGTACAGTTGCAATGATACCAAATGTATTAATAGTTTAGATTTATATTTTACTACTTTCACATAAACATTTGTTTTTAGGTTGCATATTCTGAGAACCACAACTTTTTTAAAAAAAAAAATTCCATTAACGTAACTTTGTAAGGACTTGGGGCACATACAACTTTTTAATTCTTTTTTTTTTTGTCATTTTGGGGAGAGGCAAGATGAAAAACAGCAATTCTGAATTTATTTTAATTTTCACCTTACAGTATAAATGACATGTTAAAAAAATGCTTGTGTCACCACATTCAAAGACACTTCTTTGTCCATTGATGGAGCTCTGCCAGTTTTCTTGTGCAGTAGTTTTTGGTACCACTTTGGTACATACACCACTAACAAAAATTTATGGAAGGCATAAAATGTTCACATTACAGTGATATTATATCAAGTAGGGCATTTAAGTAGAAGCATTTAATGGTGATTTCCTCATCTCAAACGATTTATTGAAACAAAAGCCAACACCAGTGGTGGGTATACCGCCACAAAAATGTCAGTGTCTTAATAACTTGTAATGTCGCCTTTAGCATCAATTACAGCTTGACAACGACGTCTCATGCTGTTCACAAGTCGACTTATTGTCTGCTGAGGCATGGCATCCCACTCTTATTGAAGGGCGGCCCTCAGGTCATTGAGGTTCTGGGGTACACAGTTAAGAGCTTCTACACGGCGACTCAGCTGATCCCATAGGTTTTCAATGGGATTCAGGTCTGTAGAGCGTGCAGGCCACTCCATTTGAGGTACCCCAGTCTCCAGCAGCCATTTCCTAATGATGTGACCTCGATGAGCTGGGGCATTGTCACCCATGAAGATGAAATTAGGCCTGTGTTGTTCATGCAGAGGCACAATGACTGGATTAATGATGTTATTTAAGTAGTATGGGCTTGTCACTGTACCATTCACAAAGTGTAGGGCAGTTCTGTATTGGCTAGACACACCTGCCCACACTGTAAAACCACCACCACCACCAAAGGATGATGCATAGCACTCTCTTTGACGTCTCCAACATCGTTGGTGGCCATAATTTCTGCTCAGCGTAAATCGGCTTTCATCGGTGAACAGCACTAAGGCCCCCTGTTCTCTCATCCAGCGTAGATGCCCCCTGGCCCATGCAAGACGATGACGCCTGTGCCTGATGGTGTAGTCAGGTACCCTTGCAGGTCGTCTAGCATGCAGACCACGCTGATGTAAACAGTTTCAAATGGTCTGATGTGACACTTGGGTGCCTCTCCTTTCCCTTAAATGTGCATGGAGTTGTGTGGAATTCATCTTCGGTTTCTGCAGGGCATTGTTCACAATAAAGCAGTCATCAGTGTGGGATGTGGCCAAAAGACTTCCACTTGCACGCCCTTCTGTAACTCTTGCAGTCTCTCTGTATCTCTGTTGCAACCTGCTGATGATACTCTGTGACACTCTAAAGCAGGGGTGGCCAACCCGCGGCTCTCGAGCAGCATAAGGCTCTTTGCCTCTTCAAGTGCGGCTCTAGCGGTGGAGCTGGAAAGCAGTCAGACTAGCTCACCCCGCACTCAAATCTATTTTCCTGATCAGGCACCGTTGCTACTCTGCAGCTCCAGCTCGCTTGCCACTACGTCCTGATGCGCACTGTGTCAGAACGTAGTAGGTGGAGACGCGCACTATGACCTGAAACTGATCTGAGTATGGGGGGGGGGGGTCAGATTTGAGCATGGGGGGTTTAATCTGAGCAGGGGGGTCTGATCTGAGCATGGGGGTCTGATCTAAACATGGGGGTCTGATCTGAGCACAAGGGGGTCTGATCTGAGCATGGGGGATCTGATCTGAGCACGGGGGTCTGACACTGGGAGTCTGATTTGTGTTGTCTGATCTAAGCATTGAGGGTCTTATTTTGAGGGATTGGGGATCTTATCTTAGGTCAGATGAGCATTGGGGGTCTGATGAAAAAAAAAAAATTTATTTTCTTCTCTGCTAATGAAAAATAAGAAAAAAAACTCTTGGCCACCCCTGCTCTAAGGCTACTTTAACACTAGCGTTTTTTGCGGATCCGTCATGGATCTGCAGAAACGCTTCCGTTACAATAATACAACCGCATGCATCCGTCATGAACGGATCCGGTTGTATTATGTCTTCTATAGCCATTACGGATCCATCTTAAATACCATTGAAAGTCAATGGGGGACGGATTCATTTTCAATTGTGCCAAATTGTGTCAAAGAAAGCGGATCCATTCCTATTGACTTACATTGTGTGCCAGGACGGATCTGTTTGGCTCCACTTCGTCAGGCGGACAGCAAACTGCTGCAGGCAGCGTTTTGGTGTCTGCCTCCAGAGTGGAATGGTGACTGAACTGATGCATTCCGGACGGATCCTTTTCGATTCAGAATGTATTAGGGCAAAACTGATCCGTTTTGGACCGCTTTGAAAAGCCAAAACGTTAGTGTGAAAGTAGCCAAAGCTTAGTGGCCACTTCGTCTGAGAACATCTTGGTTGAAGCTTTGCAATGGCAAGGTATTATTGATCAATTGTAAAGTATAATTTTGGTCTCATGATGTCAAAATGTGAACAGCATGATGGGGAGGACTGTTTAAATACCAATTCTAATTAAACCAGGAAATGTATTGGGCGATTCATGGATCAAACACCTGCTGTGCATTTTGCCATTAAGCTCCTTGTTAGAGAACAGCAAGTCGTGCAAAAAATATTGAAACATTGAACAAATGGACACGTGCATTCAAAAGTTTAGAGAAGGTCACATTAAAGGGAGTCTTTCACCTAAAATGACCATTATACACCACAAACATCATGATATCCATTACATTCCCCATATTATAATCTTACCTTTCATATTGCTGTCCGTCGCCTATTCTCTCTTAAAAACGCTTTTATTCCATATTCTAATTAGGTTCTGAAGGTGCCCAGGGGCGGCGTTTATGCGGCCGGTGCCTGCGCCTCTGGCCCGCCCTCGGTTCTTCAAATACCATCCTCCAGTCAATGACAAATCCGGCGTCTGCGCCTGCGCACTCCATTACCCACTAGGGCAGAGGCAGCAGAGCGTTTAATCCGCATGCGCCGGCCCGTACATCCCGATCTAGCCGGCGGAAGTAAACTGCCAAAATATCGGGATGTACGGGCCGGCGCATGCGCATTAAACGCTCTGCTGCCTCTGCCCTAGTGGGTAATGGAGTGCGCAGGCGCCGGATTTGTCATTGACTGGAGGATGGTATCTGAAGAATCGAGGGCGGGCCAGAGGGGTGAAAGGGGAGGGGTTTGATTTGAACAGCGCCGTGGAGCCCGGGCACCGGCCGCATAAACGCCGCCCCTGGGCACCTTCAGAACCTAATTAGCATATGGATTAAAAGCGTTTTTAAGAAGAATAGGCGACGGACAGCAATATGAAAGGTAAGATTATAATATGGGGAATGTAATGGATATCATGATGTTTGTGGTGTATAATGGTCATTTTAGGTGAAAGACTCTCTTTAAGTTCACCTAAAAAGCTGAGAGTGCATTTTCGGTTCATCCTGAAATTTCACCCACAAGCCAAATATCCACAACTTTTTGTAGTAGTGAGTATAAAACTTTTACTGAAATACATATGTAGAGAAGTGTGTTATGCTTGTTAGCAAAATAATAATAGGCTTTTATTCCTGACTGAAATCAGCATGAAGTATGAAGTTATAATTTGAGGTGGGAGTTTGGGTTTGTGGATTTGGGATAAAAGAAAAAATGGGGACCCAGGAAGGCTGTTAACTTTTTAATGCTTTGCTGATCAGTGATCATTTTATATATGTCATGATATTGTAACACGATGTTGTATCTCTTGAATGTACCAATAAAAATTGTTACGATAAAATACTAATAGGCTTTCTATTAGACCCTACCTGTAGCAAGGCCTAATGGGAGTACTAAGATGGCAACCGTGGGGTGTCAGTTACCCTTTCCAACCTGTCCATAAATTTTCTCTTTTGCATAAGGCCTCATGCACATGACAGTGTTTTTTCACTGTGAGTGATTTGGCTTCAGTGGTCCGTGTCCGATTTTGCTTCAGTTGTGTTTCCTTGTGTCTTCATTTTTTTTTGTCTGACAGGGGGGAAAAAAGGAAGGTTAATGAAAAGTCTAATTCTATTGCACCAAGGTCTTGTAGAAAAAAACGGACATGGACGCGGACACGGATGACATACCAGTTGTGCATCCATTTTTTTTGACGGACCCAATGACTTGAATGGGTCGGTCCGCCGTTTTCCACTGACAAGAATAGGACAGGTTATATTTTTTTGACAAACTGGAATCACGGATCACGGATGCGGAGAAAAAACGGAGGACTACCAGTTTTTTTTCACAGCTCCATAGAAATAAATGGGATCTCCACTAAACTGTGAAAAATGACGCAACGGACGCGGATGCACACAACCGTTGTGTGCATGAGGCCTTAGTCTATGTCCTTTAGCCCTTAGAGATATATGTAGGTTTTACCATTAGTTGTTTGTGATAGATATTTGATGCACATAGGATGTATGAAGTGCACACCATATGTCAACATGGGTATGTCTCTGCAGTTCAATGATTAACTGAATAAAGCTTCATTATTTCTTGTACCTATTGTGCTGTGTGTACATTTTTGTTAGGTGTTACTTATAACAGAATGTATGGGTAGTCATCCATGACCTCAAGCTAAAGAGAGGATGGATAACGCAACAAGACAATGACCATAGCACACAAGTAAATCAAATAAAGAATGGTTGAAAGAGAAGATTCGTGTTTTGGAATGGCTGAGTCATAGTCCTGATTTTAACCATATCAAGATGCATAACCTGAAGAGGGCTGTGCATCTTAGTCATCTCCCAATATGGATGAACTGAAACATATTTGCAGGGAGGAACGTTTCAAAATTCATCCTCAACTTTGTGCAAATCTTATTCACAGCTGCAGGAAACATTTGGTGCAGGTGATTACTAGTAAAGGGGGATTTACAGGTTATTAAATTCAAGGGTTAACTTTTTCTCCCTGCACTGTGGATGTTGACTTAATAAGGGCTCATGCACACAAACATATTTTCTTTCCGTGTCGTTGCATTTTTTTTCTTTGCGGACTGTATGCGGAACCATTCACTTCAAAGGGTCCGGGGGAAAAAAAAAAAACACTCCGCGTGCATTCCGTGTCCGTATGTCCGCATGGCCGTTCCGCAAAAAAGTAGTGCTTGTCCTATTATTGTCTGTAAATCAAGGTCCGTAGCTCCATTCGAGACAATGGGTCCACAAAAAATACAGAACGCACACAGAACACCACCGTATTTCATCGGCTTTTTGCGAATCCGTGCTGTAGAATCTTAGGCCCGGTCCACAATAGCCATGTGCTTTCAGGTTGTAAATAAAGATTTGAAGACAGGTGCAGTGTCTCGGAGGCCACAGCAAAGCTTTCACAATGCCCTGTTTGGATGTAGAGGAGCTTATTTCTCAGATTCAAGAATAGCCAGAGCTATGGGACACCCGGTCTGATCACTACCACGACTGGGTACGGAAAGATAGGTCATGGGTGGAGGTGATGCACACCATCTTCGGCTCGGAGTGGGAAAGATGCCCAAAAACAAAACACGCAGGCCTTGGTAAGCCAACCCTTGCAGATCTTCAATGTTTGCATATAAAGCAGAATGTATAGGTGATGTTTTGAAAGTATTTTGCAATCAGCGGCATTCCATATCATGGCCACCAACATAGTGTTAATAGCAGTATGTCTGTATGAGTGTTAACTCTGGTATGTTTCAGCCAGCAACTGTCATGTACAGCAATGTCCTAACTGATTTCTTTATGTGCCACCACAGTGTGACCCATCTGTAAACTGTGTTCGCAGGTATTGCATCATTTACAGTCTATTCACTGCATGTTCTCTCATGTACTAAGTGATGGCTGCATTATTCTAAAAGGCTTTGCTCCCTATGTAAAAAAATATTCTGAAGAAAAGCAAACTATATTTGCTAATGCAGTGACATCTGTCATCAACATAATGGACACCAACATGGATCCTTTGGAGTTGGTTAGATGCGTGGACCAACTGAAACATCAGGCATTGGCTGGAGAAATACACCCCCAACCAGGCCAGAGCAATGTTAGTCAAGTTCTGCCAGGAGTACAGATATTCTAAATTCCCTACTGGGATTATTTCTACAGCAAGTAGTTGAGGAGCCAACCCGGAAGGAGGCCATTTTAGATTTAGTATTCACATATGGGAATTTGGTATCTGATATAACTGTAGGGGAAAGCTTGGGATCTAGTGATCACCAGTCAGTGTGGTTTACTATAAGTACAGTGACTGAGTCACACCACACAAAAACAAACGTTTTAGATTTTAGAAAAACTGACTTTTCTAAAATTAGATTAGTGGTATACGAGTCCCTATCAGATTGGAGCAGTTTCAATGGAGTCCATGAGAAATAGGACTACTTAAAAGTGGCTCTTCTGAAGGCAACAGATAATTGCATTAGGCTTGTCAGTAAAAGCAAAAAAAGGAAGAGACCACTGTGGTACTCAGCAGAAGTGGCCAAAATCATTAAAAACAAAAAGATAGCATTTAGTAATTATAAAAAAAAATAAAAAATGAGGATGACAGGGAAATTTATAAGATTAGGCAGAGAGAGGCCAAACAAGTTATAAGAGCTTCTAAAGCACAGGCAGAAGAGAAATTAGCTCAGTCAGTAAAAAAAGACATTCTTCAGATACATAAATGAAAAAATGGAAACTAAAACAAGAAATTACCAAATTAAAAACAAAAGAAGCAAGTTATATGGAAGAAGATAAAGAACTAGCTGACTGCCTCAATGAATACTTCTGTTCAGTTTTTACAAAGGAAAATGAAGGAAATGGACCTCAGATAGGGAGGAAGACTAATGAATCTTTTGATGCATGTGTCTTTACAGAGAAAGAGGTTCTAAGTCAGCTGTCTAAAATGAATACAAATAAGTCACAGGGGCCTGATGGGATACACCCAAAGCTATTAAAAGAGCTTAGCGGTGAACTATCAAAACCATTAACATATTTATTTAACCAAACACTGGTAACAGGAGTCGTCCCAAAAGATTGGAAATTTGCAAATGTTGTGCCCATTCACAAGAAAGGTAGTAGGGCGGAATCGGGCAACTATAGGCCATTAAGCCTGACATCAATAGTGGGGAAATTAATGGAAACCATACTTAAGGAGAGGATTGTGGAACATTTAAAATCCCATGGATTGAAAGATGAAAAACAGCATGGGTTTACTTCAGGGAGATCATGTCAAACTAATCTTATAGATTTTTTTTTTGATTGACTAAAATAATAGATGGCGGAGGTGCAGTAGACATCGCTTATCTAGACTTTAGTAAGGCTTTTGATACTGTCCCACATAGAAGGCTTATCAATAAATTGCAGTCTTTGTGCTTGGACTCCCATATTGTTGAATGGATTAGGCAGTGGCTGAGGGACAGACAACAGAGGGTTGTAGTCAATGGAGTATATTCAGACCATGGTCTTGTTACCAGTAGGGCACCTCAGGGATCTGTTCTGGGACCCATATTCTTTAATATCTTTATCAGCGAAATTGCAGAAGGCCTCGATGGTAAGGTGTGTCTTTTTGCTGATGACACAAAGATTTGTAACAGGGTTGATGTTCCTGGAGGGATATACCAAATGTAAAAGGATTTAGGAAAACTAGAGGAATGGTCAAAAACCTGGCAACTAAAATTTTAATGTAGTCCAGTTGTTTGAAGTTATCCCCTACCCACTGGAAAAAGAGTGGGGGAGGAGCCAGGGCAGGGCATGTGCATAATAACCATTAGGGTATGCACATGGGCACAGCAGTTTAGTGAAAACTTTTAGGGATCGCTAGGAGGTGACCCTTTTCTCCCTAGCTTATGGACCTAGTCATTTGTTCTGTTTGTTTTCCTATGTTGGGTTATTTCCCCACTTACCTACCTATCATAACTGAAAAGTCTCATACAATGTGTTTGTGTTAAAAAAACAACTACTTATGTTGAATAAAGACAGTAGGCAATAAAGGATTGTGTGAAAAGGACAGGATGTTTAATATAACAAAAAAAAATATGGCTTTTACTTTAGCCTTTTTACAAGACAAATATATTACAATCAGGGGCGTACATAGAAATCATTGGGCCCCATAGCAAGAGTTTGAATAGGGCCCCAGCCCTGCCCACTACCACCTTTTGCCCATCCCACACTGGTGGGGGAGGAGCCAGGGCAGTTAGTGGGATGGGCAAAAGGTGGTAGTGGGCAGGGCTGGGGCCCTATTCAAACTCTTGCTATGGGGCCCAATGATTTCTATGTACGCCCCTGATTGTAATATATTTGTCTTGTAAAAAGGCTAAAGTAAAAGCCATATTTTTTTTTTGTTATATTAAACATCCTGTTCTTTTCACACAATCCTTTATTGCCTACTGTCTTTATTCAACATAAGTAGTTGTTTTTTTAACACAAACACATTGTATGAGACTTTTGAGTTATGACAAACATAAGATATATTATTGAGAAAGGCAATGTTCACCTTAGGTCATTAAATGACCTTAATTTAATGTGACCATGTACATGTCTATCAATTCAGAAGTTTTATTTGAGGTATCTTGCTGTCACGATAGGTAGGTAAGTGGGGAAATAACCCAACATAGGAAAACAAACAGAACAAATGACTAGGTCCAAAAGCTAGGGAGAAAAGGGTCACCTCCTAGCGATCCCTAAAAGTTTTCACTAAACTGCTGTGCCCATGTGCATACCCTAATGGTTATTATGCACATGCCCTCGTGCCTAAACCTATACACCCTGGGCAAACCCTGAGCAGTTGGGAAAAGGGAAGAGGCAACCTTCTTCTTCAAACCCAGAGGAAGCAAGCGTCTCCCTAGAGGCCTAGATAAAAGACACAAAGGGAAGTAACGGAGAGGACTTATCTTGAGCAGAGCTGGAGCAGACGATCCACCACACATCAAAAGCTCCCAGGAAAGAACTATACCTCCACAGGCCACTGGGGGAAGGAGGGATAAATAGCCTCACTAACAATCAAACCCAGTACACCTGAGGGAAGGTGGATCCAGCTCAAACCCAAACCAAAACAAACAGAGAAGTCAGACCCGTGCAGCCAGTCTGACAGACCTCCGCACATTCACAGGGCAAGGCGTGACACTTGCACAGGGTCATTGTGCAGATTGTGTGTTATTGTTAACATAAACACATCATTTTTATTAGCACATACACTCGTAAATGTAAACATTATAATATTTCGAGCCATTTCCGGGATTTCAAGGACACCCATGGTTTGCTGCGTATAGTTCTCATCCTGTCAATAGGACCTTAAAAATAAGATATATGAAAAATTAGTAATACATAAGCACACTTTTTCTAATTAAAGTGGCTGGATAACGTATACAATTTTAAAGTTCGAAATGTGTTAGATAAAGTTAATACAAGCAGATTACTAAGAGACTGTTACTAGCTCTATTGCTTCCTATTCTGTATGGTTATAAACTATTATACATTGCTCATTGACACTAGATAATAAAGCGCAGGCGTCTTTAGTGTCAGCCAGGACCATGGGATCGCACTTAAAGAGGACCTTTCATCGGCCAAACATTGTGAACTAAGTATCATGACATATACAGCAGCGCCCAGGGATCTCACTGCACAATATGGTTAATAACAATACCTTAGTAACTGCCTTGTATGAAGTTTATGGTACTAATCAATGTTATTTGCAGAAGTAAAACAACCCCTTTAATAAAAGCATTTAATGAGGTATTAGAGGGTATATCTATTCAAATTTATGGTCACCTTATTGTCACATGTTCTTATGGCCAATACACTGGCACACAAGATGAAATGATTACTATGACCATGTTATTTGCCTACTATATACCCCAGCCCGCAAGCCCACTTCAAGGGTCCTCATTGTCTTGCGAGTCCCTAAACTATCTATCAAAGAAGAAAATAATAAGGACCTGACTAAAAAAATATATATATAAGATGCCCAGAGTCCAGCATTCATCAATGTCAGCCACGAACTGCATCCATTTGCCATGGCAATGGCCCTCAGGGCTGGAGAAATAGTCGGCATACATTTCCCGAACTGCCATTCCAGCTGTTCCAGGTCGTCTATGGCGGCTATGATCATACCCAACAGATGTAGCTGTCAGATTTTGGTCCACTCCAGGATTTGAAGGAGCATCATGAATCCTGATGAAGGTGTGCAGGATTACATATGCTTGCAAAGCCAGGGTGGCATTGTCCGGTGACATCTGTAAGGATGACAGGAATACTCTCCATTTGTTGGTAAGTATTCCAAACGCACACTCAACATACCGATGGGCTCTTGTCAGCCGATAGTTAAATGTACGCCTGCTGTTATCCATGTCGCGTCTGGGGAAGGGTCACATGACATGGGGTGTCAAAGTAAACCCTTCATCAGCAACTATTACAAATGGAGCCAGTGGTCCTGCAGATCCTGGCAGCCATCTGGGGTCTGGGAGGGCAAGTTGGTTGGCTTGAAGCCAATCACCCATTCTAGGAGCCCCGAAAATGTGGGCATCTGCGGTGCTTCCATAGGCTATCAACAATAATAAACTTGTAGGTACTGTCAGCCAAAGCTAAAAGCACTACGCAAAAATATTGTTTATAATTGTAGAAACGGGACCCTGAGTGAGGCGGCTTCTTCACATGGATGTGATTGCCATCCATTGCCCCAATGCAGTTTGGGAACTAGCGCATCACATTCAAAGCCCTCAGCGATTCGCATCCAATCATCTACCTTGGGCTCTGGCATCACCGTGTCCTGGAGTTGCTGCCAAATGACTTGACATGTTTGATGAACAATCCGAGAAATGGTTGAGACGCCCAGCAGGAACTCAAAATGCAGTGAAGGCAAATGAATTGCCGGTTGCCAGGAATCTAAAGTGTGAAAATATTCACAATTACATTCGACTATATCATTACCATCAGAAAATAGATTGAAAATGACACTATAAAAGGTAACGGAAATTTAAAACACTAAATAATTTAGGAAACCTTCCTCAACGTCACGATGAGCCATTCCTGTGGTGAAATTCGGCACCTCATATTTGTATGTGATGCCAGGATGCAGAGCTGTTAATAAAAATGTTAAAGCTCCTCACAGACATACGACAAAACCCATAAAATTTCTCAGGATGCTGTCACAGATCCATGTACAGCGTATGGAAGTGGCCTTCCTGCGCCGCTGAGAGACAATTGGGTGAACCCAATGCCTCGTCCTTGGTTCCTCAGTCCGCATAGTTGACTGCCATCCGAAATTCTGAGAGATCAGCCAGCACTGGAAAACCTGTTCCTCCGATTTATCAGACATGATACAACAGATACAGTTGCAAGAAAAAGTATGTGAACCCTTTGGAATTATATGGATTTCTGCACAAATTGGTCATAAAATGTGATCTGATCTTCATCTATGTCACAACAATAGACAATCACAGTCTGCTTAAACTAATAACACAAAAATAATTAAATGTTACCATGTTTTTATTGAACACACCATGTAAACATTCACAGTGCAGGTGGAAAAAGTATGTGAACCCCTAGACTAATGACATCTCCAAGAGCTAATTGTAGTAAGGTGTCAATGAGATGAGATTGGAGGTGTTGGTTACAGCTGCCCTGCCCTATAAAAAACACACACCAGTTCTGGTTTTGCTTTTCACAAAAAGCATTGCCTGATGTGAATGATGCCTCGCACAAAAGAGCTCTCAGAGGACCTACAGTTAAGAATTGTTGACTTGCATAAAGCTGGAAAGGGTTATAAAAGTATCTCCAAAAGCCTTGCTGTTCATCAGTCCACGGTAAAACAAATTGTCTATAAATAGAGAAAGTTCAGCACTGCTGCTACTCTCCCTAGGAGTGGCCGTCCTGTAAAGATGACTGCAAGAGCACAGTTCAGACTGCTCAATGAGGTAAAGAAGAATCCTAGAGTGTCAGCTAAAGACTTACAAAAGTCTCTGGCATATGCTAACACCCCTGTTAGCGAATCTACGATACGTAAAACACTAAACAAGAATGGATTTCATGGGAGGATACCACAGAGGAAGCCACTGCTGTCCAAAAAAATAAAACATTGCTGCACGTTTACAGTTTGCACATAAGCACCTGGCAAAATATTCTGTGGACAGATGAAACCAAAGTTGAGTTGTTTGGAGGAAACACACAACACTATGTGTGGAGAAAAAGAGGCACAGCACACCAACATCAAAGCCTCATCCCAACTGTGAAGTATGGTGGTGGGGGCATCATGGTTTGGGGCTGCTTTGCTGTGTCAGGGCCTGTACGGATTGCTATCATCGAAGGGAAAATGAATTCCCAAGTTTATCAAGACATTTTGCAGGAGAACTTAAGGCCATCTGTCCACCAGCTGAAGCTCAACAGAAGATGGGTGTTGCAACAGGACAATGACCCAAAGCATAGAAGTAAATCAACAACAGAATGGCTTAAACAGAATAAAATACACCTTCTGGAGTGGCCCAGTCAGAGTCCTGACCTCAACCCGATTGAGATGCTGTGGCATGACCTCAAGAAAGCGATTCACACCAGACATCCCAAGAATATTGCTGAACTGAAACAGTTCTGTAAAGAGGAATGGTCAAGAATTACTCCTGACCGTTGTGCACGTCTGATCTGCAACTACAGGAAACGTTTGGTTGAAGTTATTGCTGCCAAAGGAGGTTCAACCAGATATTAAATCCAAGGGTTCACATACTTTTTCCACCTACACTGTGAATGTTTACATGGTGTGTTCAATAAAAGCATGGTATGGTATACGTGTTATTAGTTTAAGCAGACTGTGATTGTCTATTGTTGTGACTTAGATGAAGATCAGATCACATTTTATGACCAATTTGTACAGAAATCCATATCATTCCAAAGGGTTCACATACTTTTTCTTGCAACTGTAGCAGTATCCAGAAAACAATGCCAGCCAAGCACAGTATTCCAACAAAGTTCTCAATGCTGAGACAAGCTGAAGAAAATGCTGTCAAGGCAATCACATGACCATCTTATATAGGGGGCGTGAAAAACGGGAAGTGCCTTAAATTTGGCTCATTCTTTTGTCCGTATACAATCCGCAAAAAACTAAACACATACGGAAACCATACGGATATGTTTTGTGGAATAACAGATCGGATGCGGACTCAAAACTAAAACAAAAAACCCTCAGATACGGACCAATGGATCTGTGAAAAACGGACAACAAAACAACAACGGTCGTGTGCATGAGCCCTAAGGCCGTTTACGTTACATATACGGACCGTATACAGAACCATTCATTTCAATGGATCCGCAAAAAAATTGAATGTACTCCGTATGCCTTTCGTTTACGTATTTCCGTTCAAAGATAGAACATGTCCTATTATTGTACCGCATAACGGAAAAGGATAGGACTGTTCTATCAGGGGCCAGCTGTTCCGTTCCGCAAAAAATGGAATGCACACGGACGTCATCCGTATCTTTTGCGGATTTGTTTGTTGCGGACCGCAAAATACTAAAAAAGCCATACGGTCATGTGCAAGAGGCCTAAGTCTGAGACTATTCCTAAACTTGTTTTGTCACACTACAAAAACTCTATGTGAAATCTGAAAAGGTCTTCAAAATCTCTGCAGCCAAGTGAGTATTACCGGGACCATTTAATTGCTGTGAAATCGCTGCAGACAGGTGAGTGGCCAGCGATTTTATTTAATTGCTATATGCTGGGATTTTGGAGAGATTTTCAAGCCCTTTTTTCCCATTTCAAATTGCTGTGAAATCTCTGCTTAATCTTAATTCAGCTACTCCTTTGGCTGCAGTGATTTGGAAGTGATATTCAATGCACAATGCGTTCCATAAGAAGAGCAATGTCACAGCGATTTTTTATTTTTTTTGCAGCGTGACTAAAAAGTCTAGGTGATGCCTGAACCTTAGGATGCATTCACACGACTGTATGTATTTTGCGATCTGCAAAATGCGGATCCGCCAAACACACAGATTACTTCAGTGTGACATCCATGTTGCATCCTTTTTTTTCTTGTGGATCCATTGTAACAATGCCTATGCTTTTCCGCAAAACAGACAAGAATTGGACATGTTCTCTCTTTTTTGTAGGGCTACGAAACAGACATACGGATGAGGATGGCACACAGTGTGCTGTCTGCATTTTTTGCGGACCCATTTAAATGAATGGGTCTGCATCCAATCCGCAAAAAATGTGGATCAGATGCGGACCAAAAATACAATAATACGGTCGTTTGAATGCACCCTGACTGACATAACAGTACAATTGTTTGTGTGTTATTAGTTTTGTTAAATTTTCTATAATTCTGGTAACAGTCCACATGTCATAAGTAACTGATGCAGAAATCGATGTAAATTTAAAGGGTTCACTTTCTGCTGCTGCCTGAAAACAGAGTACACACTGTAACTGTTGAACTTGCTAAGTCCGTGTCAGTCACTTTACCATTTTCATGTGGGGCCCCGAGGTAGAGGTCAAGTGCCAATACAACCCTTAAGGACTAACCTACTTACAAGCTATTGCAAACAAATCAAGTGGTTTTGCCTGTAGTAACAAGTCAAGTCACTACAACATGACTATGAGCAAGATTGTTGTGTTTGTCCTAGTTAATATGGCTGGTACCCAAGTATCATTCATATTGATATCTCGTATCTCGAATCGTATCTCAGTTTTTTAATAGTACTCAAAATGCCAGGTGGTGCATACATTATTTAAACTCATTCCTTGGCACCATATATAATGGTTTTTGCTGAGTATCTAGAGTTCTTTGTTTGATCTAAACTATCAGCTGACTTTTTGGATTCTGATTTGGGTTGATCTGACCCTGCTTTTTGTGAACCCTTGGCACTGTGGTTTGTGTTTAAGACCAGTGGCAGCAACAGCAAAGACTGGGCAATTGTCAGATCTCACCTTGCTTGGGTGGTCCATACCAATCCGGATAAAATTGCTCTGAATTTGTCAAAACATTGGTGGGGTAGACAGATGACCCTTTCTGACCGCTGTACTCAAGAACCCACATGTACCTGTAGCTATTCGTTATTCTGTTCCTCCATTATTGGCCCCAGGCCTGTCTAACCACAATTCATGACATCTGCAGACATATCTGCATTGCAGATATGCCATGGGGACAACAGTATTAAGACTTGCCTCTAAATCATTGAATTAAAGTATTTCATTCAGTCCCATTGTCACAGGTGTATCAAATCCAGCACCTAACAATGCAGTCTGTCTTATAAAACACTTGGGAAAGAATGGGTCATTCTAAAGAGTTCACTGAATTTGAGTCTGGTACTGTAATACATTTGCAGGTGTCTTCATACTTTTGGACCACCCTATATATGTATACAGTAGTTGGTATTTTATGAGCATTATAAATATACACTGCCTGTCCCCAAAAAAAGCCGCCACCTGGATTTAACTAAGCAAATAGTTACGAGCCTCCTATTGGATAATTGCTGCATGGGCGATTATCTTTCAGCTGGCAACAAGTTATTTAACCCCAACTGGTGCAATGAGTTGCTTCTCATTTCTTAACCCCTTAAGGACTTAGGACGTACCGGTACACCCTATTTCCTGAGTCCTAATTTTAAATCGCGATTGCGGCGTGGCGGGGGTTAATCGCAACAGGATGACCGCTGAAATAATTCAGCAGGCATCCTGTCACAACGCCGGGGGGGGGTACCATGACCCCCCCCCCCCCCGTGTCGGCGATCGCCGCAAACCGCAGGTCAATCCAGACCTGCGGTTTGCAGCGGCGTGTGGCGATGCCATCGGGTCCTCATGCGCTGTAGGGGGGACCCGATAGCATGGAAGGCAGCACGATGTCTAAGGAAGGCATCGCGCTGCCTTCCGGTGATGAGCCTGTGAGATCCAGCCCCCTGGATCTCAGAGGCCGGAAGCTGTATGAGTAATACACACAGTATTACTCATACAGCCAATGCATTCCAATACAGAAGTATACATATTAGGTATCGCCGCGTCCGTATTGACCGGCTCTATATACATATCTCATGACCTAACCCCTCAGATGAACACTGTAAAAAATAAAAAATTAAACTGTGCTAAATAACCTTACATAACAAAAAGTACAACAGCAAGCGATTAAAAAGGCGTTTGCCCACCAAAATAGTATCAATCTAACCGTCACCTCATCCCTCAAAAAATGAGCCCCTACCTGAGACAATCGCCCAAAAAATAAAAAAAACTATGGCTCAGAATATAGAGACACTAAAACATAATTTATTTTTTTCAAAAATGATATTATTGTTTAAAACTTACATAAATAAAAAAAAGTATACATATTAGGTATCACCACGTCTGTATCGACCGGCTCTATAAAAATATCACATGACCTAACCCCTCAGATAAACACCGTAAAAAATAAAAAATAGAAACTGTGCTAAATAAACAATTTTTTGTCACCTTACATCACAAAAAGTGTAATGGCAAGCGATCAAAAAGTCATATGCACCCCAAAACAGTGCCAATCAAACCGTCACCTCATCCCGCAAAAAATTAGCCTCCACATAAGAAAATCACTTAAAAAATAAAAACCAATGGCACCCATAAACCTATCCATCAAAATCTGCGCCACAAAGGCCATCCTTCCGTTCTAACACGTCAGATTTGCAAAAATCTGCCTTGGATTTAAGGTGAAAAGTTTCCCACTACTGAAAGGGTTAAATGCCCAGTATGTGCAAATGAAGACATGTAAAAGCCCCAACTATAAACACGACACTGGCACACATCAGAACCTATCAACTCAACAGCGATGGCCAGTTAATTGACTTAGTGACCACCTTTTTTACAGCGGTCACCAAGGGGCCTTTTAACAGTGGTCCAGTCTAAGAGCTGCACAGATCTCTCATACAACGGGCTCTCCCATGAGAATCACACTACTGACAGGGAAGAAAAATGAAAACGCAAAAATGAAAAATCCTCCTGGACCCAAAGGGTTAAAAAATACATCAATTTTTTTTATTCCAATTTCTGATATAAAAAATATTTAAAAAATAAAAATAAGTAGTATTGCAATCCGAAAATGTCTGAAATATTAAATATCACATCATTTATCTTACGTGGTAAACACTGTACAAAATATCCCACTTTCATAACTGTTTGGTCACCTCATCTCACCCCAAAAATTACAATAGAATGATCAAAAAGTTCTATGTACCAATAAAACTACAGCTCGCCTATACCAAAAACCCTCCAGCTTATGGTGTCACAAAGCAATTTTTTGAAACGTTTATATTTTTATAAAAGTAATGAGATGTAACAAATCCCCAAAAAACATGGAGGAATTGGGTATTTTCTTCCTTCATTCCACAAATCATGTTTTAAAAGTTTCACTATAATTTATATGGGACATTAAATGCTGTCATAAAAAATAAATTAAAAAAATATATGATTGTCGACAGAAAAATACAAATGTTATGTGTCTTCGAAGGAGGAAAGGACATATTGACAACTGGCTTCAGTGGGACACGATTAATCTCCAATTTAGTGTTGAGTGAATCGAAGTTAATGAAGTGGACTTTGATCCAAATTTCAGGAAAAATTTGAAATTTGCCACAAAGTCAAATTTCCTCATGCTTTGTGGTAAGGCCTCATGCACACGACCGTTTTTTTTTTAAGGTCCGCAAAAACGGGGTCCGTAGGTCTGTGATCAGTGACTGTTTTTTCATCCGTGGGTCTGCCTTGTTTTTTGGAGGATCCACGGACATGAAAAATGAAAAAAAAAAATCTAAGTCAAGTTTGCCATTGAAATGATAGGAAAAAACACGGATCACGGACACGGATCACGGACGCGGATGACAATCTTGTGTGCATCCGTGATTTTTCACGGACCCATTGACTTGAATGGGTCCGTGAACCGTTGGCCGTGAAAAAAATAAGACAGGTCATATTTTTTTCACGGCCAGGAAACACGGATCACGGATACGGCTTCCAAACGGGGCATCTGAGGGGGGTGGCACAATTTCCGTTACTTGTCAGTGCGCTCTCTACATACAATGGAATGCGTAACAAATCCAATTTCTTTGTGAAATTCGGTGACGCAGCTAAATCAAATTTTTAATAACTTCACCTATCTCTTTCTCCAATAATACAAATGGTCCCCTACAACACAACCCCAAATGAATTCAGACCACACATCAAACCCCTAAAGAAATACATGTACCAGATGCCCCACCTGAAGATACAGAACATCCCAACATTTCATATAGATGTAGTCTCCACTAGGACACTACAAGGGGGGGGGAGAAAGATTTCTGCTGTTTGACGTCTTATTGTATCTCTACCTTTGCAGGAGAATGCTCCATTGATTTATACTGTTTTACAGTCTAGTTGAAGTGATGATATTGTCTGTGAGAAGAATTCTTTGGATACAGGAGGAGAGAGATTCAACATTTTTTAAAGCAGATTCCCTACTTTACGTGCAGAGTGCCTTTTTTACCTCCAAAATACAAAGGATTTGTGTTCTTAGCACCAATACAATATTGAATTCAAGTCACGTAAATACAGCACCAGAACCAAGCTCATCACACACTGGGCCCCCCATAAGTCAGTGTCACACATAGTGCCCATATAAATAAGTGCCACATAATGATCCCCCATTCACAGTATGCAGCTAAACAGGAAGATTCAGGAACACATAGATCAGGGGTCAGCAATCTCTGGCACTCCAGCTGTTCAGAAACTACAACTCCCAGAATGCTTCATTCACTTCTGTTGGAGTTAGGCAACTTTCACACTTGCGTTCGGAGTTCCGCTTGTGAGTTCCGTTTGAAGGCTCTCACAAGCGGCCCCGAACGGATCCGTACAGCCCCAATGCATTCTGAGTGGATGCGGATCCGCTCAGAATGCATCAGTATAGCTCCGTTTGGCCTCCGTTCTGCTCAGCAGGCAGACACCCGAACGCAGCTTGCAGCGTTTTCATGTCCGCCTGGCTGTGCGGAGCCAAACGGATCCGTCCTGACTTACAATGCAAGTCAATGGGGACGGATCCGTTTGACGTGGACACAATATGGTGCAATTGCAAACGGATCCGTCCCCATTGACTTTGAATGTAAAGACAGGAGTCCCTATTAATATACCATCGGATCTGAGTTTTCTCCAATCCAATGGTATATTTTAACTTGAAGCGTCCTCGTCACCATGGGAACGCTTCTATATTAGAATATACCATCGGATTTGAGTTAGATCGTGAAAACTCAGATCCGACAGTATATTCTAACACAGAGGCATTCCCATAGTGATGGGGACGCTTCAAGTTAGAATATACTAAGAACTTGGGGGCTGGGTGGGGAGGGGAGGGATAGGGTGGGATGGAAGGAGATTTTGATGTACCTGCAAAAAAAGAATATACTGAGAACTGTGTACATAACTGCCCCCTGCTGCCTGGCAGCACCCAATCTCTTACAGGGGGCTGTGATCCGCACAATTAACCCCTCAGGTGCCGCACCTGAGGGGTTAATTGTGCAGGTCTCAGCCCCCTGATCGGGAGCTGCCAGGCAGCAGGGGCCAGACCCCCTCCCTCCCCAGTTTTAAATTCATTGGTGGCCAGTGCGGCCTCCCCTCCCTCCCTCCTCAGTATTAAATTAATTGGTGGCCAGTGCGGCCCCCCCTCCCTCCCCAGTATTAAATTCATTGAAGGCCAGTGCGGCCCCCCCTCCCGAGTATTACATTCATTGGTGGTATCACGATCGGCGTAACTGTCACATACGTGACACGGAGGGAGGAAAAGAGGGAGGCCCTGCCCTAGTGAGAGGGAAGGTGGTGACCCCTGACTCACCTTGCGACTGGCGCCTGGCTGCCCTGTCGTCCCTAGACGGGTTCCTCACCCGTACGCCGATCACGTGCCTAAAACCCTGGCTTTCCCTAGGATGAGCCCTAGATAGTGAACAGGGCGGTGAGAACACTAGTCCGCACCACTAGCTCTAAAGGAAAACACCAAGGGGAGGACAGACAATACAAACTAAACATATAATCCCAGGAGGGCAACAACAGGAGACAACAAAAGCCCAACAGGGATCCGGAGGGTGGCACTCTGGAACAACAACCAGATTCTCAGCTCCAGTGGGTCAGCATAGATGTCCAGGCAGGAAGCTCTATAACTGGCAACAAGAGAAGTGTGAGAGGAGAATATAAGGAGTTTGGGAGTGGCAGACAAGAAACAGCTGAGGAGGAGAAGCTACGGATCCCTGAGTGAGACAAAAAGGATAGCAAGGCAAACACAGAAAACAAACACTAAGAAACACCGTGATCTTTAGACATAGAGCGCGCAGCCACCCGCTGCGACTTCCTGACCCCGGGTATAACGGAGTCAGACGTGGCTCTTGACACCCTCGTGACAGGTGGCCAGTGCGGCCCCCCTCCCTCCCTCCCTCCCCTGTATTAAATTCATTGGTGGCCAGTGCGGCCCCCCTCTCCCCTCCCTAATTAAAATCAACACCCCCCCAATCATTGGTGGCAGCGGAGAGTTCTGAATTTTAGAAGCATTATACTTACCTGCGCTGTCTGTGGCCGGCCGGTCACTCCTCCTACTAGTAAGTGACAGGTCTGTGCTATAAGTAATGCGCCGCACAGACCTTTCACTTACCAGTAAGAGGAGCGACCGGCCGGCCGCAGACAGCGCAGGTAAGTATAATGCTTCTAAAATTGCTAAGTAACCATGGCAGCCAGAACTGCAGTAGCGTTCTGGCTGCCATGGTAACCGATCGGAGCCCCAGCGATTAAACTGGGACTCCGATCGGAACTCTCCGCTTCCACCAATGATGGGGGGAGGGTCATTTTAATTAAGGGGGGGGAGAGAGGGGGGGGCGCACTGGCCACCAATGAATTTAATACTGGGGAGGGAGGGAGGGGGGGCCGCACTGGCCACCATTGAATTTGATACTGGGGAGGGAGAGGGAGCCGCACTGGCCACCAATTAATTTAATACTGGGGAGGGAGGGAGGGGGGCCGCACTGGCCACAAATGAATTTAAAACTGGGGAGGGAGGGGGGTCTGCCCCCTGCTGCCTGGCAGCACCTGATCTCTTACAGGGGGCTACGATACACACAATTAACCCCTCAGGTGTGGCACCTGAGGGGTTAATTGTGTGGATCATAGCCCTCTGTAAGAGATTGGGTGCTGCCAGGCAGCAGGCGGAAGTCATGTACACAGTTCTTAGTATATTCTAACTTGAAGTGTCCCCATCACCATGGGAACGCCTCTGTGTTAGAATATACTGTTGGATCTGAAAAAGCTGGTCTAATGCAGACGGATCCGTTCTGAATGGATGCAAGCGTTAGCATTATAGATGCGGATCCGTCTGTTCAGATACCAGACGGATCCGCACCGAACGCAAGTGTGAAAGTAGCCTTAGAAGATCAGCTAAACATGTTTGCATGCTGGGAGTTGTAGTTTCACAGCAGCTGGAGTGCAGAAGGTTGCTGATCCCTGACATAGATCAAGTAGTGATGAGCGGAAGGTGCCATATTCGATTTTGCGATATTTCGCAAATATTCGATTGAATATTCGTCTTATATTTGTCTAAATCCAATATTCGTCATTATGCTATTTATCGCGAATTATATTCGACTTAATTAATCGCGTAGCGTGATTTGGTGTATTTTACGATTATTCACCATATTGCTATATATCCTTGTTTTAGAATATGACGAATATTCTAAAAAACTAAGTTATAGCAATATAGCGAATATTTGTAAAATACAGATATAGACTGAAATTTCACTAATGTAGTGCTATAATAAAAAAAACATTTGTCAATTTTTTTTGTCTCTTTCTGAATCAGAAAGAGACAAAAAAATTAGACAAAAAAAAAGATTACAGCACTACATTAGTGAAATTTCCGTCTATATGTGTAATTTGGGAATATTCGCTATGTTGCAAAATATTCTTGTCTTACAACAATATGACGAATATTCTAAAAAACGAATATATAGCACTATATCACATATATTAGTTTTTTAGAATATTCTTCCCCCCCCCCCCCAATTAGTACAGTTATTGCCCTTCGGCATACTTCTCCCCGACAAGCATCCCCGTCACCATGGGAATGCCTGTTGGTTAGAATATACCATCAGATCTCAGTCTAAATTAAATCATGAAAGATCTGATGGTACTGTATATTCTAACTACCAGGTGTTGCCATGGTGATGGGGACGATTGAAGTCAGAATATACTGCCAGGGCGCTGTGATCCGCGCAATTAACCCCTCAGGTGCGGGTTAATTGCGCGGATCACAGCGCCATGTGTGCCCCCCCCCCAGTATTAAAATAATTGGTGGCCAGTGCGCCACCCCCTCCCCAGTATTAAAATAATTGGTGGCCAGTGCGCCCTAACCCCTCCCCCCAGTATTAAAAACATTGGTGGCAGTGGCCACAGGGTCCCCCCCCCCCCCCCCCCGTCATTGGTGGCAGCAGGCAGTTCCAATCAAGTCCCAGCGTAATGGCCGGGCTTCGATCAGTTACCATGGCAGCCAGGACACTACTGAAGTCCTGGCTGCCATGGTTAGTTAATCACTCAGCAGCATTTACATACCTGCAGGGCTCTCCTCCTTCTGAGAACTCACAGGTCTATGCGGCGCATTGCTGAAGGCATATGCGGCGCATAGACCTGTGAGTTCTCAGAAGGAGGAGAGCCCCGCAGGTAAGTAAATGCTGCTGAGTGAAACTGCCTGCTGCCACCAATGACGGGGGGGAGGAAGGGGGACCCTGTGGCCACTGCCAGGGGGGGAGGGGGACCCTGTGGCCACTGCCACCAATGATTTTAATACTGGGGGGAGGGGGGGTTAGGGCGCACTGGCAACAATTATTTTAATACTGGGGAGGTGGGGGGGAGGGCGCACAGGGCGCTGTGATTAGCGCAATTAACCCGCACCTGAGGGGTTAATTGCGCGGATCACAGCGCCCAGGCGGTATATTCTAACTTCAAGCATCCCCGTCACCATGGGAACGCCTGATGGTTAGAATATACCAACGGATCTGAGTTAGATCGTGAAAACTCAGATCCGATGGTATATTCTAACCACCAGACGTTCCCATTGTGACAGGGACGCTTGTCGGGGAGGACTATGCCGAAGGGCAATAACTGTACTAATTGGGGGGGGGGGGGAGAATATTCTTTAAAACGAATATATGTGATATATAGTGCTATATATTAGTTTTTTAGAATATTCGTCATTTTTTACCATTTAAACTCTTGATTCCTCCCAGCTTCTTGCTTGTGGGCCAATGAGTCATTGGCCCACAAGCATTTTCAGCAGGAAGGCATCATGTGTTCAGATGGAGAAAATGACAAATATTCTATATTACGAATATATAGGACTATATTCTCAATATTGGCGAATTATCGAAGTTGCGATATTCGCGATTAATATTCGTTATGCGAATATTCGCGCTCAACACTAAGATCCAGCACCAGAACCAAGCTCATCACATACTGAGCACAATGGGCCCCCCTGAATATAAAAGTGCCCCCCATTAATCAGTGTCCATATAGATCAGAGCCACATAATGTGCTCCCAATTACAGTATGCAGTTGAACAGGAAGACTCAGGAAAACTCTGCTCGAAAACTGCAGGTGGTTACGTGAGTCTAACAGAGACGGTGGTGTCAGCGGTGCGACAGAGAGGTAAGTACTGAGGAACCCATCTTGCCTACACAGGTCAGAAAGCTGCTGGATTTTCAGAAAAGCTCAGAGAACCCCTTTAGTGTAAATCAACATCCATGTAATAAATGATTATCAGAACCAGGCTTGTCTAGGGTTTTCTATTCCTTTTATTACAGAACTTCTGCACTGTGGTCACTTCCAGGAAAATGAAAGTAGAATTGAAGCTACTAAGGTGATTCTGCAGGCGGAGGTCACTGGGATAATGCTGAAGACATTGCTCTAGTAGACTCCATGGAACTCTTCTTTCCTATAAGACAGAAGACACATAAACCCATTCCTCTCTGCTGGTTCTGGCACATCAGTCTGACCTTTACCATCATGTTTCTTCTATGTACATCAGACCTAACACATAGATATTGAGGTCTATCTGAATAAGAAATGCAGGTTATTACCGGTTTTGTGTCACTGGGTCGATGGAAATGCTTGTAAAGTCCATTTTCAGTTTCTTGTAGGCCATGAACTGCAGGGCTCCATCTGATGTTCCCAGCAGGCCTGGTACAAAACCCTACAGATATGAGACATGAAGGTTACTGATGGTAAAGCCTGACATCTATGACGATTGTAGGACATAATAGAGACACTGATTACCTTGTGCAGGAATTTCTTCCTGCCCATACATTGTAGTAAGAGCATGGAACATGTCCTTTTATCATGAAGGGTCAACACCAGCATTGTACTGAAGAACAAGACGAGTAAAAAAGGGTTAAGGCATCTGCATGAAAGAAATGATGCAAGAAATGAGTCTCACAAGGAACAAACCCAAGACAACAATTATGTTCTGAACAGTGTAAGTATAGCGGTGCAGTGGTTACCACTTGTACCTTGTTGCCCTGTGGCCATAGGTGAAAACTGGACCAGGACTACACCTGCATCATGTTCTACTGGGGTATATTCACATGTGGCAGATTTGTTGCACATGATAGACTTATATCTTCCATTCATCTACTCACATCAATGGAACTGATTTGATCCAGAAAAATACCGCAGTACGAGGCACACTCACCCTGTATGTATGACGCTGGGTCTGAATACACAATGCAGGGGGTGCTGCACTCTAGTGAATATAGCAGCCCATGCAGGGGTCAAGTCCTGAGAAAAAAAGTGTGGTAAATCACCCAAGATCCACTGCCACTCCGACCTCCCCTCCCCCCCCAAAAAAACACCCTAAAATATATATATATTTCACTGAAAATTCAGTGCAACATAAAACGTAAACAAAAACTGTAATTTGCGCTATATGTCTGTTCAGACATAATTCATCTCTTTTATATTATAAGCTCCTCTTATATATTATTTACTTACAGTTCTGAAGACTCAGGGGTGCTGACAGGCTTGGCCTCAGGGGTGCTGGCTGACTTGACCCCAGGTGTGCTGGCTGGTTTGGCCTCAGGGGTGCTGGCTGGCTTAGCATTAGGGGTGCTGACAGGCTTGGCCTCAGGGGTGCTGTCTGGCTAAGCCTTAGGGGTGCTGACAGACTTGGCCTCAGGGGTGCTGACAGGCTTGGCCTCAGGGGTGCTGACAGGCTTGGCCTCAGGGGTGCTGGCTAGCTTTGCCTCAGGGGTGCTGACAGGCTTGGCCTCAGGGCTGCTGGCAGGCTTGGCCTCAGGGGTGCTGGCTGGCTTGGCCTCAGGGGTGCTGGCTGGCTTGGCCTCAGGGGTGCTGGCTGGCTTGGCCTCAGGGCTGCTGGCAGGCTTGGCCTCAGGGCTGCTGGCAGGCTTGGCCTCAGGGCTGCTGGCAGGCTTGGCCTCAGGGGTGCTGACTGGCTTGGCCTCAGGGGTGCTGACTGGCTTGGCCTCAGGGGTGCTGACTGGCTTGGCCTCAGGGGTGCTGGCTGGCTTGGCCTCAGGGCTGCTGGCAGGCTTGGCCTCAGGGGTGCTGGCAGGCTTGGCCTCAGGGGTGCTGGCAGGCTTGGCTGGGCAGAAGGAGTGTGGGAGACTGTGAGGCCTTTTTTCTCCAAGCTGCTCCGGAAAAAAAATATTTTTCATTACACCTCAGGTCAGACCACCAATCAAACCCCCGATGTTAATCAGACCTCAGCTAACAGCCCCAATAAGATCCCCAATGTTAATAAGACCCAAATAAGACCTCAGATCACACCTCAGCTCAGACCCCAATATGAATGACCCCCAATCAGACCTCAGATAAGAGCCCCATGCGCCATAGCAGCCCCCAGTAGCCTCATAGCAGCCCCCAGTAGCCTTAAAGCAGCCCCCAGTAGCCTCAAAGCAGCCCCCAGTGCCTCTCCATCAGGCCCCAGTGCCTCTCCATCAGCCCCCAGTGCCTCTCACCAGCTCCCAGTGCCTCTCCATCAGCCCCCAGTGCCTCTCTATCAGCCCCCAGTGCCTCTCACCAGCCCCCAGTGCCTCTCCATTATCCCCCAGTGCCTCTAACCAGCACCCAGTGCCTCTCCATCAGCCCCCAGTGCCTCTCACCAACGGCCCCCCAGTGCCTCTCCATCAGCCCACAGGTACCCAGTCAGTGCCTCTCCATCAGTCCCCAGTCAGTGCATTGGTGGGCAGTGCCCTCCCCGGTATTAAAATCATTGGTGGGCAGTGCGCCCACCCCACCCCATTATTGGTGGCAGCGGCAGTTCCGATCGGAGTCCCAGCAGTGTAATGCTGGGGCTCCAATCGGTTACCATGGCAGTCAGGACGCTACTGAAGTCCTGTCTGGCTGCCATGGTCAGTTAGTCAGCAGCATACTTACATGCGCTGTGGCCGCACAATGCTCCTTCTTGTAACTCACAGGTCTGTGCGGCGCATTGCTTATGCTTATAGCAATGCGCCACACAGACCTGTGAGTTACAAGAAGAAGGAGCAACCGGGCGGCCACTGAGCATGTAAGTATAATGCTGCAGAGTAACTGGCCATGGCAGACAAGACTTCAGTAGCGTCCTGGCTGCCATGGTAACCGATCGGAGCCCAGCATTACACTGCTGGGACTCCGATCGGAACTGCCGCTGCCACGAATGATTGGGGCGGGGGGCGCACTGCCTACCAATGATTTTAATACTGGGAAGGGCGGGGGGAGGGCACACTGCCCACCAATGATTTTAATACTAGGAAGGGCAGGGGGAGGGCGCACTGCCCACCAATGATTTTAATACCGGGGAGGGGGGTGAGGGCGCACTGCCCACAAATGATGCAGCATCACCATGGGAACGCCTTGGATGTAGATTATCTGATCCGAAAACTCAGATCTGATGGTATATTTTAACTTCAAGCGTTACCTACAAAGGACCAGGAAGCAGCCCACAATGGAGAGGCAGCTGGCAATGGAAAGGTGGCTATTCCAGGTTATGGGGAGTACCTCCTCCATGATCCAGTGAACATTGGGCATGGCTCGTATATGCCATAGGTGGGACCCCGCACCATAAATGTATATGATGGAAATGCCCCTTTAAGCTCTATTCCATCATTTTACTGGGATTCTTATAGTAATAGCACTACAAAATGTATGACTAGAGTACAATGGAGGGAAAGCAGGCTGACAATCAATGTGACCACTTTTATAGCACCCAGCAAGGTTGTCACCCCAGGTTTTCATGCACTGATGCAACCCACCCCATCTGGTACTGCTGAATAACTAAATGAGTTTACCTTTAGAAGCCTTGGAAAGATGAGTATCATCTACTGTAGGAACAGCAATGGCCGCCAAATTAAACAGCAGAGCAGATTTATGTCTAATGACCACATCTTCAGTCCAGTCCTGTCTTGGGGTAGGAGTTGGGTGACAGAAGCCCCTGCCTTTCTTCAATCAGATGAGAATATAAAGATATCAGTGTTTTCATGTAATGTTCACTTACAAGAAGTAAAGCCTCACCTCACAGATTTGGGGTAAGCCCTTAAGTCTCTGCCTTAATTTACTAACAGGAGCAGAGATCTTGAAAATGGCGAGGAACTTCACTACAAAGCATATTTGAAAGCTACATATGGTATCATTAAATTGTTAGGGGTACTACAACCCCCAGCTTGCCCAGCATATATGTACATAAACATTACATAGAGGCAGTAATGGATCATATGAGCACTGTGGTTGTACCTGTAAAGCAGATCTTGACCAGGTCCTGCGGGTGTAGTAACACGGTACAGATGAAGTCCCTGCTGAGGCCGGCCATCAGGTTCTCGTACTGGCCATTTCTTAAGAGCTGTCTCACTATTGTGACCGGGGAGGAGGTGGGCAGTGCTGGCTCCACAGCTGGTCCAGATAAGGTGGCCATGTGGATGTCCTGATGTTGGCACTGTACACATATTACATCTAGGGCCCGAGTGGGCTTGAAATGCAGCCCTGGCACACAGATACCACAGTGCAACACAACATTCTTGCCCATTGGTGCCGGACAAACACCACATTACAGTACAGAATATCTCCCCAGAAGTGCCAAACACCACAGTGCAGCAACATTGTACTCCCTCCAGACCCTCCCCTATTTCCCAAAGCTTTTCCCCCCTCCCCTACTGGGGGAAATGATAAGATGGGGGAACTGGGGAAAACTGATGGTATGGAGGGAATTGATGTAACTGGGGGGAACTGATGGCACTGCTGAGAACTGATGGCACTGGGGTCAGATGGCATGGGGGAATTGATAGCACTGGGGACAGGTGGCATGGGGAGGCTGATGCCAATGGGGATGGATGTTATGGAGGGGCTGATGGCACAGGGGATGGATGGCACGGTGGGGCTGATGGCATGGGGGGACTGATAACATAGGGGGGCTGATGGCACTAACTTATAGCATGGGGAGACTGATGGCATGGTGGACTGATGAGAATATTTTATAATGAAACATATCGATAGCTGCAGCGCTACCCTCTTTCAACCCCTCCACCACTGGCCGAAGCATTTCCCACCCCTCCCCCTTTGCCCGAAGTATTTCCCCCTTCCCACCCCTCCCCCTTTGCCCGAAGTATTTCCCCCTTCCCACCCCTCCCCCTTTGACCGAAGTATTTCCCACCTCTCCCTCATTGGCTGAAGCATTTTCCCCTTTCCACCCCTCCCCCATTGGCCGAAGCATTTCCCCCTTTCCACCCCTCCCCCATTGGCCGAAGCATTTCCCCCTTTCCACCCCTCCCCCATTGGCCGAAGCATTTCCCCCTTTCCACCCCTCCCCCATTGGCCGAAGCATTTCCCCCTTTCCACCCCTCCCCCATTGGCCGAAGCATTTCCCCCTTTCCACCCCTCCCCCATTGGCCGAAGCATTTCCCCCTTTCCACCCCTCCCCCATTGGCCGAAGCATTTCCCCCTTTCCACCCCTCCCCCATTGGCCGAAGCATTTCCCCTTCCCACCCCTCCCCCAATGGCCATTTCCCTGTTCCCACTGGCATCTGACTTTTTACCTTACCACTCCTCCCCTACTGACATTAGAATTTACCCTCTTCTCACTGACATCAGAACTGTCCCCCCTCACTCCCCTCCCACACTGACAGCAGCACTGTCCTTCTTCCCACTTTTCCACCGCTGACAGCAACACTTTCCTCCTTCCCACCCCTTTCCCGCTGACAGAGGCATTTCCTACATCTTACCTCTCCCCCACTAACAGCAACAGTCTTCTCCAAAGTACCCCTCCCCACTGTCAGCAGGACTCTCCCCATTCCCCCCCTTCCTAAACTAGCAGAAGCAGAGATGATGGACGGTGAAAGGGAGATTTTCAGGTCCTTCAGTTTTTGACGCCATGGAAACTGTAATGGTTTATGGCAGGCGGCCCTCTGACTGACCAGCCCACTGGGAATCTGTCACGTGGGGGAAATTACAAGTCCAAGCTGAGTTACTGGCCTAAGTGTCTGCCTGCCAGCAAAACCGGTGCTGTCATTACCCATGTGAACTTTGGTCAGGAAGCAAATATATTCTGAGTAAACCAGAGTAAATATGCATGTAGTATGCAAACCATTCAATTCCAGTCCAGGGATAGAAGAGCCCACTATCTACCCAGAGGTGAGGCCGGGAGAGAGGCAGACTGTCCTGCAGTCATTTACAGTAAGGTACCAAATCGACAGGCAGAAGAGTGGTCAAAAACAGTCCGGGTCAGGGCAGGCAGCAAGCAATCGTAGTCTAAAAACAGGCCGCGGTCAGGGCAGGCGGCAAACAATCGTAGTCTAAAAAAACAGGCCGAGGTCAGGGCAGGCAGCAAACAATCACAGTCCAAAAACAGTCCGGGGTCAGGGCAGGCGGCAGTAAAAACACAGTCCATTAGTCAAGCCAAGGTCAAAACCGAAAAGTCAATCCGAAAAGCAGCTGTGCGCTAAGATGGTACGCTCTGCAGGGGACTCCACCACTACCTTTTTTTGCGGCAGAAGGAGATTTTCCCGTGGTATTCCCGGTAGTGGAAGATGACATCACGGGTAAAGGTGTACCTGAGATATTCTCCCTCATGCGTCACATAGGAGTCCCGCACGTCCACCAATGGTCTGGTCAGCATGGCTATCATGTTCTTCCGAGACGCATAACTGACAGGGAGCCATTGTGGGAAGTTATTCAGCGGTCTCGCAGTGACCTTAATACGCGGTGGTAAGGCGTCAGGCACACTGCGGACTCTAGATGTTTCTGCTGCTCCTCTCGGGGTTGGTGTTCTCCCGGCAGATGGTCTACTAAGCAATGAGGGATAGGTCTGCTCCTCACCTGGTGTTACGGTGGGATGTGGTACCCGATGTTCGTCTATCTCTACTTCTGCCGCACAGGTGTTATCGGCAGGTGGTGGTGCCGGAGGTAGTGGGGGTCCTCCCTGCAGTCGAAGGTATCGGCCAGGTTCCTCCTGTCTAGGTATATCAAACAGTGTTTTAAAATCTGGCACGATACCTTCTAATCCAGCTGTTAGATGGTTATAGCCAGGTCTTCTTGGCTTCCGGCTGTACGGGGGCCTCCGGGAAGGATGGAGATGTCTCCGGGGCTGGAGTTTTCCTCCAGCCCCCGTAGCAGCCATTTGGCTGCCTCTCCCACAACACACCTAGAAAAAGTGTGAGGGGTGGGGGGGCAGACAAACAAACAAAAAAAACGCAAAAAAATATAAATAAAGGGAAATAAGCAAATCGCTCGCTCTGCACAACTCTCAACAGCTCCTCTCTCCACGAACCTCAACTCACTCTGACCGTTCTGACAGTTGAAGGTCTCCAGGGCGATGCGTCTGTGATTCTCATGCTCGGCAACTGGGGCTAATGCATGGAAACGGTGGTGTTGCCTATGGCAACCAAACTCATCCTAGCTGTGTAGGCTAGAAAATAGTAATCTGTATGGATTGTTATGGAGCATAGTGTAGCTTTTCAGAAACAGTGAACCTAATGTAGGAGGGCATGCTGGGATCTGTAGTGCATATGAACTGTGCTGATGACAGTTGTAAAATAACGGAGATTTTCTTCCAGTGAGGGGGATGGGAGAGAAGTGCTGGTCTTGTCCTTAATATGGCCACAGAACCAGCACTACTTCCAGCTGTGACTCGGGCGCTGTCAGTGAGGAGGAGGCAGAGTACTGCTCCTCCATGCTGTCCCCTCCTCCTCTGAGATCCGCAGGACAGGCACACCATTTGCCAGTACTGCCTCTTGTTTCCTATTGGCTGCAGCCTCCTATGACACGTGCTGCCAGCCAATGACCGGGATCCTAGACTAGATGTTGGGCACACCCCCTGTGTATTAGTCACAGGGCAGGCCCCGCCCACCAGCACAAGCTTTCCTGGAGCAGGCGGCTGCTTGTGAATACAGCCCGAGCTCTGCAGTCTGCACTGACAGGGAAGGAGGGCAGAGGGACCTGGTGTCTGACTGTTCTCTGCCCCCTGCAGCTGCTGGGACAGGGAGTAATGGCCCCTTCTTCTCCACACTGCCTGCCAGGCCTGCTGCTGCTCCTCCAACAGGTTACATAGTATGTAATGTAGTGGTACAGGTGACAGCAGGGGGATGGGTGGCATAGTGACAGCAGGGGGATGGGAGGAGTAGTGACAGCAGGGGGATGGGAGTAACAGTGATACAAGTGACAGTAGCAGGATGGGAGTAGTAGTGGTACAGGTGACAGAAGAGGGATGGGAGGAGTAGTGGTACAGGTGACAGCAGGGGGATGGGAGTAGTAGTGATACAGATGACAGCAGAGGGATGGGAGTAGTAGTGGTACAGGTGACAGCAGAGGGATGGGAGGAGTAGAGACAGCAGGGGGATGGGAGTAGTAGTGGTACAGGTGACATCAGGGGGATGGGAGTAGTAGTGATACAGGTTGACAGTAGCAGGATGGGAGTAGTAGTGGTAAAGGTGACAGAAGAGGGATGGGAGGAGTAGTGGTACAGGTGACAGCAGAGGGATGAGCGGAGTAGTGGTTCAAGTGACAGCAGGGGAATGGGAGTAGTAGTGACACAGGTGATATCAAAGGGATGGGAGTAGTGGTGGTACAGGTGACAGAAGGGGATGGGAGTAGTAGTGGTACAGGTGACTGCAGAGGGATGGGAGGAGTAGTGACACAGTTGATAGTAGAGGGATGGGAGGAGTAGTGATACAGATGATAGGAGTAATAGTGGTACAGGTGACAGCAGAGGAATGCGAGGAGTAGTGGTACAGGTGACATCAGGGGATGAGAGTAGTAGTGATACATATGACAGCAGAGGGATTGGAGTAGTAAAGACGCAGGTGACAGTAGAGAAATGGTAGGAGTACTTACAGCAAAGGTATGGGAGTAGTAGTGGTACAGGTGACAGAAGAGGGATGGGAGTAGTAGTGGTACAGGTGACAGAAGAGGGATGGGAGCAGCAGTGGTACAGGTGACAGCAGAGGATTGAGAGGAGTAGTGGTACAGGTGACAGGGGGATGAGAGTAGTAGTGATACAGATGACAGCAGAGGGATTGGAGTAGTAGTGACACAGGTGACAGCAGAGGAATGGGAGGAGTAGTTACAGCACAGGGATGGAAGTAGGAGTGGTACAGGTGACATCAGGGGATGGGAGTAGTAGTGATACAGATGAGAGGGATGGGAGTAGTAGTGACACAGGTGACAGCAGAGGAACGGGACGAGTAGTTACAGCACGGGGATGGGAGTAGTAGTGATACAGGTGACAGTAGCAGGATGGCAGTAGTAGTGGTACAGGTGACAGCATGGGGATGAGAGTAGTAGTAATACAGGTGACAGCAGAGGGATGGGAGTAGTAGTGGTACAGGTGACAGAATAGGGATGGGAGAAGGAGGGACAAGGATGATGGGATGGTAGTAGTAGTGATACAGGTGAAAGCAGAGGGATGGGAGGAGTAATGGTACAGATGACAGCAGAGGGATGGGAAGAGTCGTGACACAGGAGACAGCAGAGGAATGGGAGGAGTAGTTACAGCACGGGGATGAGAGTAGCAGTGGTACAGGTGACAGTAGCAGGATGGGTGTAGTAGTGGTACAGGTGACAGCAGGGGGTGGGAGTAGTAGTGATACAGGTGACAGCAGAGGGATGGGAGTAGTAGTTGTACAGGTGACAGCAGAGGGATGGGAGTAGTAGTGATACAGGTGACATCAGAGGGATGGGAGTAGTAGTAATACAGATGACAGCAGAGGGATGGGAGTAGTAGTGGTACAGGTGACAGCAGAGGAATGGGAGGAGTAGAGACAGCAGGGGGATGGGAGTAGTAGTGGTACAGGTGACATCAGGGGGATGGGAGTAGTAGTGATACAGGTTGACAGTAGCAGGATGGGAGTAGTAGTAGTAGTACAGGTGACAGAAGAGGGATGGGAGGAGTAGTGGTACAGGTGACAGGAGAGGGATGAGCGGAGTAGTGGTACAAGTGACAGCAGGGGAATGGGAGTAGTTGTGATACAGGTGATAGCAAAGGGATGGAAGTAGTAGTGGTACTGGGACAGGGAGTAATGGCCCCTTCTTCTCCACACTACCTGCCAGGCCTGCTGTTCCTCTGCTACTCCAAAAGGTTAAATAGTTTGTAATGTAGCGGTACCGGGGACAGCATGGGACGGGTGGAGTAGTGACAGCAGGGAGATGGGAGGAGTAGTGACATCAGGGGATGGGAGTAACAGTGATACAGGTGACAGTAGCAGGATGGGAGTAGTAGTGGTACAGGTGACACGAGGGATGGGAGTAGTAGTGATACAGGTGACAGTAGAAGGATGGGAGAAGTAGTGGTACAGGTGACATCAGGGGTATGGGAGTAGTAGTGATACAGATGACATCAGAGGGATGGGAGAAGTAGTGGTACAGGTGACAGCAGAGGAATGGGAGGAGTAGTGGTACAGGTGACATTAGGGGGATGGGAGTAGTAGTGATACAGGTTGACAGTAGCAGGATGGGAGTAGTAGTGGTACAGGTGACAGAAGAGGAATGGGAGGAGTAGTGGTACAGGTGACAGCAGAGGGATGAGTGGAGTAGTTGTAAAAGTGACAGCAGGGGAATGGGAGTATTAGTGATACAGGTGAGATCAAAGAAATGGGAGTAGTAGTGGTACAGGTGACAGAAGAGGGATGGGAGTAGTAGTGGTACAGGTGACAGCAGGGGAATGGGAGGAGTAGTGACACAGTTGATAGTAGAGGGATGGGAGGAGTAGTGACACAGATGATGGTAGTAGTAGTGGTACAGGTGACAGCAAATTAATGCAAGGAGTAGTGGTACAGGTGACATCAGGGGATGAGAGTAGTAGTGATATAGATGACAGCAGAGGAATGGGAGGAGTAGTTACAGCACGGGGATGGGCGTAGTAGTGTTACAGGTGACCTTCAGGGGGATGGAAGTAGTAGTAATACAGGTGACAGTAGCAGGATGGGAGTAATAGTGGTACAGGTGACAGCAAGGGGATGAGAGCAGTAGTAATACAGGTGACAGCAGAGGGATGGGAGTAGTAGTGGTACAGGTGACAGAAGAGGGATGGGAGTAGTAGTGTTACAGGTGACAGAAGTGGGATGGAAGTAGTAGTGGTACAGGTGACAGCAGAGGGATGGGAGGAGTAGTGGTACAGTTGACAGCAGAGGAATGAGAGGAGTAGCGGTACAGGTGACATTTCGGGGATGAGAGTAGTAGTGATACAGATGACAGCAGAGGGATGGGAGTAGTAGTGACACAGGTGACAGCAGAGGAATGGGAGGAGTAGTTACAGCACAGGGATGGGAGTAGTAGTTGTACAGGTGACATCAGGGGATGGGAGTAGTAGTGATACAGATGACAGTAGAGGGATGGGAGTAGTAGTGACACAGGTGACAGTAGAGGAATGGGAGAAGGAGTGACAAGGATGATGGGATAGTAGAAGTAGTGATACAGGTGAAAGCAGAGGGATGGGTGTAGTAGTGGTACAGGTGACAGCAGAGGGGTGGGAATAGTAGTGATACAGGTGACAGCAGAGGGATGGGAGTAGTAGTGATACAGGTGGCAGCAGAGGGATAAAAAGAGTAGTGGTAGAAGTGACAGCAGAGGGATGGGAGTAGTAGTGACACTGGTGACAGCAGAGGGATGGGAGGAGTAGTGACACTGGTGCCAGTCGAGAGATGGGAGGAGTAGTGACAGTTGACATTAGAGAGATGGGGAGTAGTAGTGACTGCGGAGGGATGGGAGTAGTAGTGACAGTTGACATTAGAGAGATGGGAGTAGTGACAAAGTGACAGCAGAGAGGGTAGTTGTAGTAGTAACACATGTAACAACAGAGGGATGGGATTAGTAGTGACACAGGTGACAGCAGAGGGATGTTAAGTAGTAGTGGTACAGGTGACAGAAGAGGGATGGGAGCAGCAGTGGTACAGGTGACAGCAGAGGATTGAGAGGAGTAGTGGTACAGGTGACAGGGGGATGAGAGTAGTAGTGATACAGATGACAGCAGAGGGATTGGAGTAGTAGTGACACAGGTGACAGCAGAGGAATGGGAGGAGTAGTTACAGCACAGGGATGGAAGTAGGAGTGGTACAGGTGACATCAGGGGATGGGAGTAGTAGTGATACAGATGAGAGGGATGGGAGTAGTAGTGACACAGGTGACAGCAGAGGAACGGGACGAGTAGTTACAGCACGGGGATGGGAGTAGTAGTGATACAGGTGACAGTAGCAGGATGGCAGTAGTAGTGGTACAGGTGACAGCATGGGGATGAGAGTAGTAGTAATACAGGTGACAGCAGAGGGATGGGAGTAGTAGTGGTACAGGTGACAGAATAGGGATGGGAGAAGGAGGGACAAGGATGATGGGATGGTAGTAGTAGTGATACAGGTGAAAGCAGAGGGATGGGAGGAGTAATGGTACAGATGACAGCAGAGGGATGGGAAGAGTCGTGACACAGGAGACAGCAGAGGAATGGGAGGAGTAGTTACAGCACGGGGATGAGAGTAGCAGTGGTACAGGTGACAGTAGCAGGATGGGTGTAGTAGTGGTACAGGTGACAGCAGGGGGTGGGAGTAGTAGTGATACAGGTGACAGCAGAGGGATGGGAGTAGTAGTTGTACAGGTGACAGCAGAGGGATGGGAGTAGTAGTGATACAGGTGACATCAGAGGGATGGGAGTAGTAGTAATACAGATGACAGCAGAGGGATGGGAGTAGTAGTGGTACAGGTGACAGCAGAGGAATGGGAGGAGTAGAGACAGCAGGGGGATGGGAGTAGTAGTGGTACAGGTGACATCAGGGGGATGGGAGTAGTAGTGATACAGGTTGACAGTAGCAGGATGGGAGTAGTAGTAGTAGTACAGGTGACAGAAGAGGGATGGGAGGAGTAGTGGTACAGGTGACAGGAGAGGGATGAGCGGAGTAGTGGTACAAGTGACAGCAGGGGAATGGGAGTAGTTGTGATACAGGTGATAGCAAAGGGATGGAAGTAGTAGTGGTACTGGGACAGGGAGTAATGGCCCCTTCTTCTCCACACTACCTGCCAGGCCTGCTGTTCCTCTGCTACTCCAAAAGGTTAAATAGTTTGTAATGTAGCGGTACCGGGGACAGCATGGGACGGGTGGAGTAGTGACAGCAGGGAGATGGGAGGAGTAGTGACATCAGGGGATGGGAGTAACAGTGATACAGGTGACAGTAGCAGGATGGGAGTAGTAGTGGTACAGGTGACACGAGGGATGGGAGTAGAAGTGATACAGGTGACAGTAGAAGGATGGGAGAAGTAGTGGTACAGGTGACATCAGGGGTATGGGAGTAGTAGTGATACAGATGACATCAGAGGGATGGGAGAAGTAGTGGTACAGGTGACAGCAGAGGAATGGGAGGAGTAGTGGTACAGGTGACATTAGGGGGATGGGAGTAGTAGTGATACAGGTTGACAGTAGCAGGATGGGAGTAGTAGTGGTACAGGTGACAGAAGAGGAATGGGAGGAGTAGTGGTACAGGTGACAGCAGAGGGATGAGTGGAGTAGTTGTAAAAGTGACAGCAGGGGAATGGGAGTATTAGTGATACAGGTGAGATCAAAGAAATGGGAGTAGTAGTGGTACAGGTGACAGAAGAGGGATGGGAGTAGTAGTGGTACAGGTGACAGCAGGGGAATGGGAGGAGTAGTGACACAGTTGATAGTAGAGGGATGGGAGGAGTAGTGACACAGATGATGGTAGTAGTAGTGGTACAGGTGACAGCAAATTAATGCAAGGAGTAGTGGTACAGGTGACATCAGGGGATGAGAGTAGTAGTGATATAGATGACAGCAGAGGAATGGGAGGAGTAGTTACAGCACGGGGATGGGCGTAGTAGTGTTACAGGTGACCTTCAGGGGGATGGAAGTAGTAGTAATACAGGTGACAGTAGCAGGATGGGAGTAATAGTGGTACAGGTGACAGCAAGGGGATGAGAGCAGTAGTAATACAGGTGACAGCAGAGGGATGGGAGTAGTAGTGGTACAGGTGACAGAAGAGGGATGGGAGTAGTAGTGTTACAGGTGACAGAAGTGGGATGGAAGTAGTAGTGGTACAGGTGACAGCAGAGGGATGGGAGGAGTAGTGGTACAGTTGACAGCAGAGGAATGAGAGGAGTAGCGGTACAGGTGACATTTCGGGGATGAGAGTAGTAGTGATACAGATGACAGCAGAGGGATGGGAGTAGTAGTGACACAGGTGACAGCAGAGGAATGGGAGGAGTAGTTACAGCACAGGGATGGGAGTAGTAGTTGTACAGGTGACATCAGGGGATGGGAGTAGTAGTGATACAGATGACAGTAGAGGGATGGGAGTAGTAGTGACACAGGTGACAGTAGAGGAATGGGAGAAGGAGTGACAAGGATGATGGGATAGTAGAAGTAGTGATACAGGTGAAAGCAGAGGGATGGGTGTAGTAGTGGTACAGGTGACAGCAGAGGGGTGGGAATAGTAGTGATACAGGTGACAGCAGAGGGATGGGAGTAGTAGTGATACAGGTGGCAGCAGAGGGATAAAAAGAGTAGTGGTAGAAGTGACAGCAGAGGGATGGGAGTAGTAGTGACACTGGTGACAGCAGAGGGATGGGAGGAGTAGTGACACTGGTGCCAGTCGAGAGATGGGAGGAGTAGTGACAGTTGACATTAGAGAGATGGGGAGTAGTAGTGACTGCGGAGGGATGGGAGTAGTAGTGACAGTTGACATTAGAGAGATGGGAGTAGTGACAAAGTGACAGCAGAGAGGGTAGTTGTAGTAGTAACACATGTAACAACAGAGGGATGGGATTAGTAGTGACACAGGTGACAGCAGAGGGATGTTAAGTAGTAGTGAAACTGGTGACAGCAGAGGGATGGGAGAAGTAGTGACATTGGTGACAGCAGGAGGATGGGAGTAGTTACACATCTGACACTAAAGGGATGGGAGTAGTAGTGACACAGGTGACAGAAGGGGGATTGGAGTAGTAATGACACCTAATGGGATGGGAATAGCAGTGACTCAGGTGACAGCAGCGTGATGGGAGAAGTAGTGGTACAGGTGACAAGAATGGGAGTAGTAGTGAATAGATAAAAGTAGTAGTGATATGACAGCAGAGAGATGGGAGTAGTAGTGGAATAGGCGACTGCAGAGGAATGGGTCAAGTAGTGACTGAGGTAACAGTGATGGGAGTAGTAGTGACACAGGTGACAGTGACAAGAAGGGAGTAATGCTGGCACCGGTGACAACAGAGGGATGGAAGTAGTAATGACAGTGATGGGTTTAGAGTAGTAGTGACACTTTTGATGGATAGGAGTAGTAGTGGTACAGATGATAGGATGAGCTTAGTAGTGACACAGGTGACAGTGACAGGATGGGAGTAGTAGTGACACCAGTGACAACAGAGGGATGGGAGTAGTAGTGACAGTGATGAGTTGGGAGTAGTAGTGGCACAGGTGACAGTAAGGGGATGGGAATAGCAGTGACAGGTGACAGTAGAGGGATGGGAGTAGTAGTGACACAGGTGACAGGATTGGAAGTAGTGACACATATGACAGTGAGAGGATGGGAGTAGTAGTGCCACTGATTACAACAGAGGGATGGAAGTGGTAGTGACAGGTGACAATGATGGTTTGGTAGTATTAGTGGTGGGTGACAATAAAGTAATGGGAGTAGCACTGACACAGGTGACAGTGACAGGATGGGAGTAGTAGTGACACCAGTGACAACAGAGGGATGGGAGTAGTAGTGACAGTAATGAGTTGGGAGTAGTAGTGGCACAGGTGACAGTAAAGGGATGGGAATAGCAGTGACACAGGTGACAGTAGAGGGATGGGAGTGGTAGTGTGAAACAACTGAAAATATGTCATATTCTAGGTTCTTCAAAGTAGCCACCTTTTGCTTTGATTACTGCTTTGCACACTCTTGGCATTCTCTTGATGAGCTTCAAGAGGTAGTCACCTGAAATGGTTTTCACTTCACAGGTGTGCCCTGTCAGGTTTAATAAGTGGGATTTCTTGCCTTATAAATGGGGTTGGGACCATCAGTTGCGTTGTGGAGAAGTCAGGTGGATACACAACTGATAGTCCTACTGAATAGACTGTTAGAATTTGTATTATGGCAAGAAAAAAGAAGGTAAGTAAAGAAAAACGAGTGGCCATCATTACTTGGTCAGTCAGTCAGTCCAAAAAATTGGGAAAACTTTGAAAGTGTCCCCAAGTGTAGTCACAAAAACCATCAAGCGTTACAAAGAAACTGGCTCACATGCGGACCGTCCCAGGAAAGGAAGACCAAGAGTCACTTCTGCTGCGGAGAATAAGTTCATCCGAGTCACCAGCCTCAGAAATCGCAAGTTAACAGCAGCTCAGATTAGAGACCAGGTCAATGCCACACAGAGTTCTAGCAACAGACACATCTCTAGAACAACTGTTAAGAGGAGACTGTGTGAATCAGGCCTTCATGGTAGAATATCTGATAGGAAACCACTGCTAAGGACAGGCAACAAGCAGAAGAGACTTGGTTGGGCTAAAGAACACAAGGAATGGACATTAGACCAGTGGAAATCTGTGCTTTGGTCTGATGAGTCCAAATTTGAGATCTTTGGTTCCAACCACCGTGTCTTTGTGCGATGCAGAAAAGGTGAACGGATGGACTCTACATGCCTGGTTCCCACCGTGAAGCATGGAGGAGGAGGTGTGATGGTGTGGGGGTGCTTTGCTGGTGACACTGTTGGGGATTTATTCAAAATTGAAGGCATACTAAACCAGCATGGCTACCACAGCATCTTGCAGCGGCATGCTATTCCATCCGGTTTGCGTTTAGTTGGACCATCATTTATTTTTCAACAGGACAATGACCCCCAAACACACCTCCAGGCTGTGTAAGGGCTATTTGACCATGAAGGAGAGTGATGGGGTGCTGCGCCAGATGACCTGGCCTCCACAGTCACCGGACCTGAACCCAATCGAGATGGTTTGGGGTGAGCTGGACCGCAGAGTGAAGGCAAAAGCGCCAACAAGTGCTAAGCATCTCTGGGAACTCCTTCAAGACTGTTGGAAGACCAGTTCAGGTGACTACCTCTTGAAGTTCATCAAGAGAATGCCAAGAGTGTGCAAAGCAGTAATCAAAGCAAAAGGTGGCTATTTTGAAGAACCTAGAATATTACATATTTTCAGTTGTTTCACACTTTTTTGTTATGTATATAATTCCACATGTGTTAATTCATAGTTTTGATGCCTTCAGTGTGAATCTACAATTTTCATAGCCATGAAAATAAAGAAAACTCTTTGAATGAGGTGTGTCCAAACTTTTGGTCTTTACTGTAGGTCACTCCCAATGTACAGGGAGAGGAGTGGGTGGTGTAAAATAGATGAATGGATAAATGAATAAAGAAAAATAATGTGAAAATGTGATGATAAAAAGCCCTGTATTGGGCTATAAGTCCAGAATCATAGTATGTAGAACTTTAAATATTAGACAAATATAGTCAATAGTCTGAGATGGATTCATTTGATTAAAATATGTAAAAAGTTTGTACAAAGATCTAAATTGTGACAGGTTTAAAAGGATATATCAGCAGCATTCCAGATCCGATGTATGTGTATACACAGCTATGCGAAAGTTATTTTCAGCGAACCAGGGCCTGGTGGCGACCCACCTAAAATTTGCTATCTGGTCGCTGTTACCTTTCTGGAGGATCGTCGGTTCTTCTATGTGGGTGTCTCCGCGCAGGATCCTCTGTGTGCTGTGGATGCTTAGTGCGGTTATGGATAGACGGGGCCGGCAGTGCGGTCATCGCATCCATCTGCAACACATAGCTCCTCCAACATACAGTTCCATGTAAATAACATTGCTGCCCTCCCTCCAACATAGGATTAGTAAGCCCCTGGGGGTCTGGAGTGAATGCACAGCAAGCTATTATAGCCAAGTGATAAAGTACAGTCCAAAAAGGTGTATCTTCCCTGTACTTTATCACTTGCCTCTCTGAATCACTTGCCTCTCTGAATTCACCCCCCCCCCCCTCTCCCCCAGGGGTTTAGAGACCCCAGACAGGTCCCATTCCCAACATTAAAAAGTAACTGCAGTTTTATGAAACTTTTGATATGTCATAGAGACATATCAAAAGTGTTGATGGTGGGGCTGCAGCTATCGACTATTTTTGTAATCAAGTATTCTATCGATTGATCCAACGATTAATCCAGAACGCTAATAACAAAAAATTTATTAGAAGAACATTTTTCTTCATAAAAACTCATCTACTTCCCCTGTGCCATCAGCTGCCCCTCCTGTCCCATCAGGTTCCCCCATGCCATCAGCTTCCACCCAGTGCCATTAGCTCAGTGCCATCATCTGCCCCCAGTGCCATCAGGCTCCCCTTAGTGGCATCAAGCTGCTCCCCAGTGCCATCTGCTTCCACAGACTTCCATCAGCTGCCCCCAGTGCCATCAGGCCCCCTTTAGTACCATCAGCTGCCCCCTAGTGCCATCAGGCTCCCCCTCGTGCAATCAGCTGCCCCCTCAGTGCCATTAGCTGCCCCCTCAGTGCCATCGGCTACCCCCCAGTGCCACCAGCTTGCCCCCCAATGCCATAAGGTGCCACCAGCTTGCCCCCCAGTGCCATCAGCTGCCCCCAGTGCCATCAGGTTCCTCCCAGTGTCACCAGCTTGCCCCTCAGTGCCACCAGCTTGCCAGT